>NC_061510.1:296540131-296551204 GCF_022539505.1 Lolium rigidum | reverse complement strand
ATATATATATATATATATATATATATATATATATATATATATATATATATATATATTCCCGGACAAATTATTTGCATTTTTTTTTAAATTATGCTATTCTAAAAACAAGAGAAGAGGGCACAATACCGTAGCAAAATGTTACATGAAAAAGTGTTATAATACACACAATACCCTTGTGATAACTTATTTGCACTTAAGAGAAAAAAAAAGCTATCACTGGAATTGCTTTTCAGTAGAAAAAAACCAAAAATTCTAATTTGCAAACTTAAGCAAGACACAAAGAAAAAAACAAATCATCTCGAAAAAAGAAAAGTAGGACTGGATTCACAAACTTACATAGCTAAGATATATTTACATCATATTTCACTGAAACTTAAGATAATCTTACAACAAACTTCAGGCATTACAAAAGTTTCAGGCCTTGAAATCATCTCAACACCCAAACTTACAATAAAATATCATAGAGCTAGAAATATAGATAATGCATCTACTGACCAGAAAGTGGTGCCATCACCTAGATACCACAAAAAGCATCCACACTTCTACAAACAGATATCACACATATTTAGGTGTCACTACAACGAGAACAAGGTTTGATCACACAGATTCCATCTTCCGCCATGTGAAACTTCGATAGGTTGCCCCTTGTGATATAGGAGTATGAACCATATATGCTTTCATCTAGCAAATTGCTTGAAAGCAGAGCAGTTCCATTGCATGGTAAATTAAAACTCACTGCACGAGGAATAACCTGACAAGGTCAAAAAAAAAATCCATCATACAACAAATCATATCAAACTCAATTCATATATCTAGAAGTAATTAAACAAATCCCCTCACACTACTGCAGAAAAAAAGAATAAAGTTGGGAACTAGTCACAAACCAGCAAACTTAGGTCTTCTACCCTGACATGATAAATGAAGAACTGGTCTAATTCATAGAAATCTTCATCCTTTTCCAGCAAGTAGTAGAACCTGATTTCCTTAAAAATATTCCAGTTCACTTCACACATCTCAGTATCACTGATGTCAGAGATGTTTGTGAAGACAAAGTAGGTCGATTCATTGGAAGAACATGGTTGCACAAGAATGGTTCAGCTGGCAAAAAACAAAAATCATCAAAGAGGTGAATACTAGCAAATACACATAATGAAAAAACCAAAATCCCACCTTATTCGATAAAGCTTTCATCTTCCATCCGCAATATTCTGATTGCATCATTAGTTCTTACGTGTTCTCGATTTCAGGTAGGAATTAAGACCCTCGCTGGTCAGGTTGATCGTGCATCCGCGAGATCAGTAACTCCCGGAGATTGTCCTAGCGATTGCATTGGCGCACGAGCTTTGCACGTGTAGTCGGATCGTCAAGAACGAACTCCACCAACAAATCGATCTATCTTCATCTCATCGAAAGATCAGACACCTTTGCCCTATCAAGTGGTATCATATTTAGGTTGCTCGGTGAGATTTTACTGTTTTCGTAGTGTAGATTGCATCTGCCATCATACCCATAAACCACGAAAAAGCCAAAAATATTCTTAAGGTTTTAGATCATCGTCCCATAAACCCCCCTTCCACGTCTTTGCATTGTCTTTTCAGTTTTGCATAGTTGAATTTATGTCTGCATCTTCGTGTCGAGTTGCTAGTCTTATCGTCTAGTTCCTTTAGAGTTTCGAGTTCTGGTCACATTAGTCACGCCGCCGCCGCCGCTCGCACCATACGCAGATCACCACCACCACTGCCATATACATCCACCATATACATCTGCCACTGCCATATACACTTCCGCCACTGCCATATATGCCTACCAGATTATTTCCGCCACCGTCATATACATCTGCCATATACCCTGTTTCCTACCACGACACGGATTTGTGCTGTTTTTCTGCCGCGACAGAGTCCGTGTAGACTAAGGTTTTCCTGGTTTCCTTAATAGTTGTTGCCTTCTAATTTCATCCTGTGTTGTAGAAAAATTTCCGTGAGATAAGTTTCAGCCGCCAGTAAACAATTGGAAGGAGAAAAAAAAAGTCTGGAAACGCCTCCGAAATTTTTTTCTGGCTACATTGATTTTTCACCTTGGCGATCACTTTTCACCACTGGCCGTTATAGCGACAGTTTTTTGGCGCCTGCGCGCTTTCCGGAGCACTTCCGAAATTTTGACAATTTTTTTCTGAGGCTATACTGTTTTTAGACCTCGGGGATCAGTTTGAGACACTTGCCATCATAGTGATTTTTCGCACCTCGGTTCGCCACCTCATCGCTGATAGTTGCTTGTGTGCCGCGTCGTGACCTCGTTCGTGTTCTAGGCTCGCGTCTCTAGTACAGTCTAGCCTAGGACCAGCACAGTACCGTCGTTGAGCATACTTTCAATATTGCATTGCTATTTTGCTACAACTCTACATATTTTCTCCACGTGCACTGTGTCGACACCTGGTAATCGCTTTGGCAATCCTTGGAGACGCTGATCCTTATTGGTTGCCGTATCACCTTCCTCCTGTTTGGTAAGAACTTGTAAGAGCTTTGTATTTTTTCTTGACGAATTGCGCGTGAACCACCATATTCCGTAGTTTGTAGGCATATACATTTGTGCTTTTTGTATACTAACCATGACAGGCCCTACACCGGGGGCTGTTGACCCGGCAAAGATGATGACTGAGGAGTTGCATGCTCACTTCACCCACCTTTTGGGCGGGCATGCACATGACGTCGATGCGCGCATTGGTGATGTGGACGCCAAACTCACCGACGCGCTGGACAAGTTGGATGACCTCGAGACAGCTTTCTACTCCAAGCTCGACGCCAAGTTCCAGGAGCTCTTGACTCGGTTGCCGCCACCTCGCAACAACGTGCGACGACACGCACGCCACGTTCCTCGTGCGGATGTGCCTGCGGGTACCACTCCTGCTGCAGCAGCCGCACCTGACCCGCCTTCTGATGAAGGATATGAAGACTATGAAGGGGACGCGGGCGAGCAGGTCGAGGAGAACGTGCTGGACGGTGAGGAAGTCGAACAACCTGCACCTGGTCGTCCACGACAACTGAACCGCAACGCTCGCCCACCTCCACGGCTGGTACGTGATGATGTTCTTGTTGCAAAACTTAAATTGAATATTCCGCCATTTGAGGGTAGATCTAATCCTGATGCATATCTTACATGAGAATTGGAAGTAGAACAATGCTTTGCATGTTTAAAATACCCTGATCACTTGCGTGTTAGTGCTGCTACTTGTGAGTTCAAAGATTTTGCTTCTATTTGGTGGTCTGAACATTGTAGAGCACATCATGCTAATATTCCTACCACTTGGGTTGGTTTAAAACTTTCTATGCGTACTCATTTTGTTCCTCCACATTATCAGGGTATTTCCCAGTGCTTGACTGGAGTTGTCATGATACCCGGATACTCACCTCACTATACGCCAATTCAGGGAAAGGTCATGCTTCCTTGAAAGATAGTCTCAACACTCTCGATGAGAAACGAGAACCCAGCCAACGAAGGTTTATGCATATATTGGTCATGACAAGGTCTGGATAGGGGCCAATGTTGGCCTCCAAACTCAAATCATCTCTGCTTTTCATGCTTCAGCAATGGGAGGTCACTCTGGTGCACAGGCTACCTATCAAATACTGCAAAATCTCTTCCGCTGGAAAGGTATTAAGGCACGTGCCAGCAAGCTAAGCATGAATTATGCCCCCTGGATTACTTCAACCCTTACCCATCCCTCAAGGCCCATGGCAAGATATTGCAATGGATTTCATAGAAGGCCTACCAAAATCTGAGTAATTCTCAGTCATTCTTGTGGTGGTGGATAGGTATACCAAATATTGATTTGCTTAAAAAATTGTCTCGCTAAGAACAAGAAAAAAATTATGTAGAAGATTATTATCAAGAATTGAAAACTGGCATGATTCGCTGTGGTATTGTAGAGGATAATGAGGCTATGCTTGCACGTTTCTTTGGTGGTTTGAATAAATAGATCCAACATATTTTAGATTATAAGGAGTACAACACTATTACTCGCTTGTTTCATCTTGCTTGCAAAGCTGAACGTGGAGTGCAGGATCGTCAACCACCATGGAGAAGAGCTAATGTTTTTGCAGGTCGTACATCATCGTGGTCTCCGCGACAATCAGCACCACCATCTCGTGGGGCTGCACCAGCGCCTACTACCTCCAAGTACACTGCGCCTGTATCACGAGCACCACCGGCTGCTACTCCACCACCATCTACTGGTCCTCCTCGGAGTTCATCTTCGATGGCCTCCACGGGGAAGACGTGCGACATTCAATGTCGCAAATGCTTGGGATTTTGACACATAGAGAGAGAATGGAGAACCAAGCGTGTGATGTTGGTGCGTGAAGATGGAGAATATGATTCTGCAAGTGACTTTGATGAAGATACATTAGCTCTTATTGCTGCACGTGATGGCGCCAATTCTGATTCTAAGAGAGAGATGGATGTAATGAAAGCTGACACTGCTGATCAGTACAGGAGCTTAGTTGCACATCATGTGTTGAGCGTGCAATTGAGCAAATCTGAGCATGATCAACGCCACAATCTGTTTCAAACAAGAGGCGTTGTAGAAGAGCGAGCTATAATGATCATCATTGATGGAGGGAGCTGTAATAATCTGGCTAGCGTTGACATGGTGGAGAAGCTTTCTCTCCCTACAAGACAGTGCACACATCCATATTACATTCAATGGTTTGAGAGCTCTCGGAAGCTCAAGGTAACAAGAAATACACGTGTGCATTTTACTATTGATACATATTCTGATTTGGTTGATTGTGATGTTGTACCTATGTAAGCTTGTTCTTTGTTACTTGGTAGACCTTGGTAATTTGATAGAGAATCTGTTCATAATGGTAGAACTAATCAGTATTCTCTTATGCATGATGGAAATAAAATTGGTCTCAAACCTATGACTCCTGAACAAATAGTAAAAGATGGTCTTGCTAGAGCTAGTAGAGTAAAAAACGAGCAGAAACATAAGAGTGAAAATCAGATTGTTGCTGCAGATTTTTTGCCACATATGACTAATACTAAATCTAATTCAAACCATGCTACTGAAATTCGTTTGAAAAATTCTTGTTTGCTTGCTAGCAAATCTGATATTGCTGAACTTGATGTGAACACTACTCAATGCTATGCTATTATTTGCAAAGAAGTTATGTGTTCATTTGAAGATATGCCTCCATCTTTGCCACCTGCGGTTGCTAACCTTTTGCAGGAATTCATTGATGTGTTCCCACAAGATGTTCCACCTGGATTACCACCTATTCGTGGGATAGAGCACCAGATTGACTTGATTCCAGGAGCTTCGATGTCCAACCGTGCGCCATATCGTACCAATCCTGAAGAGACCAAAGAGATTCAGCGACAAATTCAGGTTCTCCAAGAAAAGGTTACATTCGTGAGTCTCTTAGTCCATGTGTTGTTCCTATTATCTTGGTACCTAAGTGTTGCCTGCCAAAACCCACCGGCGAGCACCGACGAGCAACACGGAGAGCCGGGAGGCTCCCAGGACTGCTGGAGGGCCCTGGTCCCTCGGGCGACGGCCCGCAATGCTCCGGCACACGTCCCGGCTAATGCAAGGGCGTGCCACCTGACCTATACCTGGTCAGGAAGGTGATGGATTGCTTCGATTAGTTTCCTGCATGGCAAACACGTAAACATTAAATACGAGCCCCGATCGGCTCTTAGGTTATCATTTTGAATCGGCTCAAAGAGCCGATTACCCCATGATTCAAGTTGGATTTACGATGACATGGGGGTCCTGCTTTATCAATACAAAGTTAAACCAATCTACGACAGTCTAGGGTTTTCACCGCATAACCGGAACATCCTACGCGTAGTTGAGCCTAGCAGATACGAAAGATGATGGAAAACTAGCCCTAAAAGAGGCCTAAAAACCAACATGAAGTCGATTCCCGGAACAATCCCTTCTAGGATCAGCAAACCATACCTTACGCACTACCGGATTGTTCAACCCGTTTGCAAGGCCTAACCATGCAGATATCAAACTAATCCTTGGAGAACAAGGAACAATTATAACAGATCGGATCTACTAAATAAAGATTAAGCAAGATGCTGCCCTTACACCCAAGATAGGTGCAAGGGCAGCTAGACATTGAGGGGAAGCGTAGCTAAACAAGCATATCATAAAAGCATCGACGACAGCCCCAAAACATCTACGATAAGGGTGTTGCTCGCCATCAAAAAGGCTTCAATACGAGCAACACCAGCAACGAATAAACAGATACTGCCTAGATCGCAAGATGCGATCTAGGCAGCATGACGCTACCGGAAGAAACCCTCGAAACAAGGGGTGGCGATGCGCCTGGATTGGTGTGTTGTGAACGTGATCGTCTTCCTTTCTCAATAACCCTAGGTACATATTTATAGTCCGTAGACTTTCTATTTTGGGAATAAACCTAACTGTGTACGACTAAACTCTATCTCTTAATTCTAAACATAAAACGTAATCTACCATAATATACAGATACACGGGCAATCTAGCCCAAACTCTCGCACAAGGCCGATTCAGAGACACTTTATATGCATGTCCTCTAAGCCCATCTTCGATCACGGCCCATCTCCTGCTCTGGCTAAATTCTGGTGATAACACTAAGAAAGATGGTTCTTCACGCATGTGTACTGATTGTAGAGCTATTAATAATATTACCATTCGATACCGTCATCCTATACCTCGTTTAGATGATATTCTTGATGAATTGAGTGGTTCTATTATGTTCTCTAAAGTTGATTTGCGTAGTGGTTACCACCAAATTCGTATGCAATTAGGAGATGAATGGAAAACAATGTTTAAAACAAAGTTCGGTTTATATGAGTGGTTAGTAATGCCTTTTGGTTTAACTAATGCACCTAGTACTTTCATGAGACTGATGAACGGAGTTTTACGTGCTTTTATTTGATGTTTTGTGGTGGTATACTGATACGTCTCCGACGTATCGATAATTTCTTATGTTCCATGCCACATTATTGATGATATCTACATGTTTTATACACATTATATGTCGTATTTATGCATTTTCCGGCACTAACCTATTAACGAGATGCCGAAGAGCCAGTTGTTGTTTTCTCGCTGTTTTTGGTTTCAGAAATCCTACAAAGGAAATATTCTCGGAATTGGACGAAATCAACGCACGGGGTCCTATTTTTGCACGAAGCTTCCGAGAAGACCGAGGGGAAAGGAAGTGGGGCCACGAGGCGCCGACACAACAGGGCGGCGCGGCCTGGCCCTTGGCCGCGCGGCCACGGCATGTGGGGCCCTCGTGTGGCCCCCGCGTTGCCCTTCCGCCCTACCGATGCGTGTAGTTGACACGTCCGTTGGGAACCCCAAGAGGAAGGTGTGATGCGCACGGCGGCAAGTTTCCTCGGTAAGAAACCAAGGTTTAATCGAACCGGTAGGGAGTCAAGAAGCACGTTGAAGGTTGATGGCGGCGGGATGTAGTGCGGCGCAACACCGAGATTCCGGCGCCAACGTGGAACCTGCACAACACAACCAAAGTACTTTGCCCCAACGAAACAGTGAGGTTGTCAATATCACCGGCTTGCTGTAACAAAGGATTAACCGTATTGTGTGGAAGATGATTGTTTGCAGAGGAAACAGAAAAACAAGTATTGCAGCAGATTTGTATTTCAGTATTAAAAGAATGGACCGGGGTCCACAGTTCACTAGAGGTGTCTCTCCCATAAGATAAAAGCATGTTGGGTGAACAAATTACGGTCGGGCAATTGACAAATAGAGAGGGCATAACAATGCACATACATGGCATGATAAGTATAGTGAGATTTAATTGGGCATTACGACAAAGTACATAGACCGCCATCCAAGCGCATCTATGCCTAAAAGTCCACCTTCGGGTTATCGTCCGAACCCCTTCCGGTATTAAGTTGCAAAGCAACAGAACAATTGCATTAAGTATGGTGCGTAATGTAATCAACAACTACATCCTCGGACATAGCGCCAATGTTTTATCCCTAGTGGCAACGGCACGGTACAACCTTAGAACTTTCTATCACTTGTCCCGGTGTCAATGCGAGGCATGAACCCACTATCGAGCATAAATACTCCCTCTTGGAGTTAAGAGCAAAAACTTGGCCAGAGCCTCTACTAGTAACGGAGAGCATGCAAGATCATAAACAACACATATGTAATAACTTGATAATTAACATAACATGGTATTCTCTATCCATCGGATCCCGACAAACACAACATAGAGTATTACGAGATAGATGATCTTGATCATGTTAGGCAGCTCACAAGATCCAACAATGAAGCACAATGAGGAGAAGACAACCATCTAGCTACTGCTATGGACCCATAGTCCGAGGGTGAACTACTCACTCATCACTCCGGAGGCGACCATGGCGGTGTAGAGTCCTCCGGGAGATGAATCCCTCTCCGGCGGGGTGCCGGAGGAGATCTCCGAATCCCCGAGATGGGATCGGCGGCGGCGGCGTCTCGATAGGTTTTCCGTATCGTGGTTTTCGCATCGGGGGTTTCGCGACGGAGGCTTTAAGTAGGCGGAAGGGCGGAGTCGGGGGCGACGAGGGGCCCACACCATAGGGCGGCGCGGGCCCCCCTTGGCCGCGCCGCCTTGTGGTGTCGCCACCTCGTGGCCCCACTTCGTATGCTCTTCGGTCTTACGGAAGGTTCGTGGCAAAATAGGCCCACGGGTCTTCGTTTCGTCCAATTCCGAGAATATTTTGTTACTAGGATTTACTGAAACCAAAAACAGCAGAAAACGAGGAGCTGGCACTTCGGCATCTTGTTAATAGGTTAGTTCCGGAAAATGCACGAATATGACATAAAGTGTGCATAAAACATGTAGGTATCATCAATAATATGGCATAGAACATAAGAAATTATCGATACGTCGGAGGCGTATCAAGCATCCCCAAGCTTAGTTACTGCTCGTCCCGAGCGGGTAAAACGATAACAAAGATAATTTCTGAAGTGATATGCCATCATAACCTTGATCATACTATTTGTAAACATATGTAGTGGATGCAGCGATCAAAACAATGGTGATGACATGAGTAAACAAGTGAATCATAAAACAAAGACTTTTCATGAATAGTACTTCAAGACAAGTATTAATAAGTCTTGCATAAGAGTTAACTCATAAAGCAATAAATCAAAGTAAAGGCATTGAAGCAACACAAAGGAAGATTAAGTTTCAGCGGTTGCTTTCAACTTGTAACATATATATCTCATGGATAATTGTCAACATAGAGTAATATAACAAGTACAATATGCAAGTATGTAGGAATCAATGCACGAGTTCACACAAGTGTTTGCTTCTTGAGGTGGAGAGAGATAGGTGAACTGACTCAACATAAAAGTAAAGAGAATGGTCCTTCAAAGAGGAAAGCATCGATTGCTATATTTGTGCTAGAGCTTTTATTTTGAAAACATGAAACAATTTTGTCAACGGTAGTAATAAAGCATATGAGTTATGTAAATTATATCTTACAAGTTGCAAGTCTCATGCATAGTATACTAATAGTGCCTGCACCTTGTCCTAATTAGCTTGGACTACTGGGATCTTTGCAATGCACATGTTTTAACCAAGTGTCACAATGGGGTACCTCCATGCCGCACGTACAAAGGTCTAAGGAGAAAGCTCGCATTTTGGATTTCTCGCTTTTGATTATTCTCAACTTAGACATCCATACCGGGACAACATGGACAACAGATAATGGACTCCTCTTTAATGCATAAGCATGTGGCAACAATTATTATTCTCATATGAGATTGAGGATATGTGTCCAAAACTGAAACTTCCACCATGGATCATGGCTTTAGTTAGCGGCCCAATGTTCTTCTCTAACAATATGCATGCTCCAACCATGAAGGTGGTAGATCTCTCTTACTTCAGACAAGACGGACATGCATAGCAACTCACATGATATTCAACAAAGAATAGTTGATGGCGTCCCCGAAGCATGGTTATCGCACAACAAGCAACTTAATAAGAGATAAAGTGCATAAGTACATATTCAATACCACAATAGTTTTTAAGCTATTTGTCCCATGAGCTATATATTGCAAAGGTGAATGATGGAATTTTTAAAGGTAGCACTCAAGCAATTTACTTTGGAATGGCGGATAAATACCATGTAGTAGGTAGGCATGGTGGACACAAATGGCATAGTGGTTGGCTCAAGTATTTTGGATGCATGAGAAGTATTCCCTCTCGATACAAGGTTTAGGCTAGCAAGGTTATTTGGAACAAACACAAGGATGAACGGTACAACAAAACTCACATAAAAGACATATTTTAAACATTATAAGACTCCATACCGTCTTCCTTGTTGTTCAAAACTCAATACTAGATGTTATCTAGACTCTAGAGAAACCAAATATGCAAACCAAATTAGCAAGCTCTAAGTATTTCTTCATTAATGGGTGCAAAGTATATGATGCAAGAGCTTAAACATGAGCTAAAAAATTGCCAAGTATCAAATTATCCAAGACATTTTAGAGTTACTACATGTAGCATTTTCCAATTCCAACCATATAACAATTTAACGAAGAAGAAACTTCGCCATGAATACTATGAGTAGAGCCTAAGGACATATTTGTCCATATGCTACAGCGGAGCGTGTCTCTCTCCCATAAAGTGAATAATAGGATCCATTTTATTCAAACAAAACAAAAACAAAAACAAACGCGACGCTCCAAGCAAAGTACATAAGATGTGACGGAATAAAAATATAGTTTCGGGGGAGGAACTGATAATGTTGTCGATGAAGAAGGGATGCCTTGGGCATCCCCAAGCTTAAACGCTTGAGTCTTCTTAAAATATGCAGGGGTGAACCACCGTGGCATCCCCAAGCTTAGAGCTTTCACTCTCCTTGATCATATTGCATCATACTCCTCTCTTGATCCTTGAAAACTTCCTCCACACCAAACTCGAAACAACTCATTAGAGGGTTAGTGCATAATAAAAAATTCACATGTTCAGAGGTGACACAATAATTCTTAACACTTCTGGACATTTCATAAAGCTACTGGACATTAATGGATCAAAGAAATTCATCCAA
>NC_061510.1:296515873-296540031 GCF_022539505.1 Lolium rigidum | reverse complement strand
TAGCAGACAGCCCAAACCCTAAACCCCAAATAGGCAAATACACATATGGAGGCCACCCAAAAATGATTTACGAGCTGAAAAACAATCCCGACCCAACTGCTCGGGTCGAACCGCGGCACCGGAGCGATGCGCTCGAGCTCGACGCCTCGCTTTTTTTTTTTTTTTTTTTTGATAACCATGCACTTTATTGATCAAATCATCGTAATGTCACTACAAATTGCATCCCTTATACAAGCGGGACCATCAGAACGCCACACACCACTCTCGAAGGACTCACACTCCTTGGCTAGTAAGTGAGCAGCGACGTTTATTCCCCGGTAGACATGGCAGAACTCAGCAGAAGCAAAACCTCTGGACAACAGCTTGATATCCTCGATCACTGGCCCACACAAGGAGCGTCCCCTGATCGAATGCGCTGGATTACCGAGAGACAGTCCGATGCGATGATGATCCTGGAGAGGTTCTCCTCCTGGGCAAACGACACCGCGCGCCGAACGGCGATGGCTTCCGCAACCTCTGGCACTACGACCTCATCGTATCGCTCGCTGCAAGCAGCCAGGAACGATCCATCATGGTTGCGAGCGACTATGCCAGCTCCCATCCGCCTGGACGTCGCGAAGAGGGCTGCATCAACATTGATAAGAACAGGCTCTGGACGAAGAGGACTCACACCTGTAGCTAGGAACTGTCTTGTATAAGTTGTTTAGTATCATCTCAATATAAGTTTTCGCCTTGACCGCAGTAGCTCGTGGATGCACCAGAGAATCACCCTCGCGGGCCTTGTTCTGTGCATCCCATATGTGCCACAGACCAACCATCACAGCTGTGGCTTCCACGTTCGAACAGCGCTCAAAGAAATCCAGAACCCATGTCCGCGCTGAAACAAAACCTCTGCGCTGCAGGTGAACATTGAACTCAACTTTGATTTCCTTCCATACCTCATTAGCAAATTGGCAGAACAAGAGAGCATGCTCGACCGTCTCATGTTGTCCGCAGAAAATGCATAGGGGAGAAACTGGAATATGACGCTTCTGGAGTTGATGGCCACATGGTAAACAGTCGTGGGCGAATCTCCAGGTTGTGATTTTCATCTTCCCAGGAGCTTTACCATGCCATAATTTCTTCCATAGCTTTGAGTTATCCCCCACAGCAGACGATGAACCACGACCCGCGCGGCTGCGATCAGTGGCAAACCGTTCTTCCCGGGCAAGATGATAGGCAGAACGAACAGTGTACGTGCCAAACCGTGAGAAAGGCCACGACACAAAGTCCTCCCCACCATGTCGGCTGATCGGAACTTGAAGAATGTTGGAGCATATGTTGTCAGGGAACAGGCTTCGGATCAAATCAGCATCCCACGACCTTGAACCTTCTTGAAAGAGGGAGTCCACCGTAAGGTCCTCCTCTAGAGGAACTAGAGTCCGGACAGTCCCAGGAGGAATTCCAGGAATCCAATTATCAGAAAGGATCCTTGTCTTCTTTCCATCGCCAATACCCCAGCGGACGCCTTTCTTCAGAAGTTTCATACCAAATTGTATGCTTCGCCATGTGTATGACGAGGAACGAGGTTTTGGAGCATCCCAGAAATCACAATCTGGGTAGTATCTTGCCTTTAAAACCCTAGCACATAGGGATGTTTGATCTGTTAGAAGACGCCAACACTGTCGCCCCAACATTGCCTGATTAAACAGAGATAAATCCCGGAAGCCCATTCCTCCAAGAGCCTTAGGAGTAGAAAGCCACTCCCAAGATCGACAATGAAGCTTCCTCTTCCCATTTTCCATCCCCCACCAATGGTTGGCAATTGTTTTACGCATCGAATCACAGTTTGCACTAGGGATCTCGAAGCAACTCATCACAAATGTTGGAATGGCCTGGATCACCGATTTGAGGAGAGTCTCCTTGCCGGCCCTAGACGCCGGCCGTTCAGACCATTCATTCAGATGCTTCCACATGTAGCCATGCAGAAAATTGAATGTACGAGGGGGGGAGCATCCCACTTCTGTTGGCATGCCCAGATACCGTTCTTGCAAAGCTTCTGAATGTACACCTAACTTCTGCATTACAGCCCCTTTGACAGTTACAGGGCAATGATCCCCAAAGAACACCGAGGATTTATCGAGGTTGACCTTCTGGCCTGATCCCTCACAGTATGTCACCAGCGTATTGTGCAAAGCATCTACACTCCTTCTATCCGAACGGGCAAAGAACATGCTGTCATCTGCGAACAGTAAATGAGATATAGGGGGTCCGAGTCTACCATTACATAAACCTTGTAGCTCTCCTCGGACCTCCCGTTGTTGCAGAAGACAAGATAATCCTTCCGTGCATAACAGAAAGAGGTAGGGGCTTATGGGATCCCCTTGCCGAATTCCCCTCGATGGGATAACCGAATCCGTGAGTTCTCCATTTACTCGGACTGCATATCTCACCGTCGTGACACACCTCATGACAGTATCAATCCATGACTGAGCGAAACCAAGTTTTTGGAGGCAACCCAATAGATAATTCCACTCAACCCTATCATAAGCCTTCATCATATCCACTTTGAGGGCAAAAAATGGCTGCTTGGATCTTTGTTTCCTAATAGTGTGAAGACTCTCATAGGCTATCAGGGCATTATCCGTAATTAAGCGACCAGGAACAAATGCGCTTTGATTTTTCAAAAATGATCATCGGCAGAATAAGCTTCAGTCGATTTGCCAAAACCTTTGAGGCAATCTTGTAGAGCACATTACAGAGGCTTATTGGACGAAAATTATTAAGATGTTCAGGATTAGTCACCTTTGGAATCAAAACAATGACGGAATCACAAAGCCCCTCTGGTAAGGGACTCCCATCCAAGAAACTGCTAACAGCCAGACAAATCTCCTCTTGGAGAAACTCCCAGTGGGTTTGATAGAACAGCGCAGGAAATCCGTCTGGGCCAGGGGCTTTAGTTGGACCCATCTGAAATAACGCAGTCTTGATTTCTTCATTAGTGTATGGTTTGGTCAAATCTGCGTTCATCTCAGAGGACACTTTGCAAGGGATAGCATCAATAACAGCATCGATAGCTAAGGTTGGTTCAGAGGTAAATAAGTCCCCATAAAACTGCTGTACCATACCTTTGATACCTGCCTGATCATCGCAAATAGAACCATCATCTCGTTTCAGAGTTTTGATCTTGTTGGTTCGCTTGCGTGCAGTAGCTCGTGCATGGAAGAAAGCCGTATTCCGGTCCCCTTCCCGAAGCCACTCGACACGAGACCGCTGGCGCGCCATGACCTCTTCGCGTTCGAAGAGTTTGCAGAAATCCTTCTCAAGCTGGTGGATAACAGACACGGAACCATCCGACGCCTCCATCCGCAGGTACATCAGGCGCTTTTCGATTTTCTGAATTTTCCGGCGTATAGCACCAAACGCCTCCCGACTCCAGTCTTGCAGGTGGCCAGCGACTTGGTGAAGAGTAGACCAGGTCGCTTGCAACGATTTATCACCCCCTGCCTTCTCGGTCCACGCCTTCTCCATAACCTCTCTGTAGTCTGGCGCTCTCAGCCATGCGGCTTCAAACCGAAACCCATGCTGAACTGGAGACTTTGTAGCAATATCATTCAGCTTAGAGAGGGTAATAAGGATGGCTAAGTGATCAGAAGTTGTCGTGATGAGGTTCTCCACATTACAATCATCAAAGAGAGCCCTAAATTCCCCATTTGCGACAGCTCGATCAAGCCTAACTTTGACATGATCATCGGCAAATTGTCTGTTATTCCATGTAAATTTGGGACCCGAGTAGCCCAAGTCCACTAGACCACAATCGTCCAGACACTCACGAAACAATGACATATGTGCCTCCAATCTGTCCCGCACACCAATGTGCTCATCTTGGCTAAGGGCTTCGTTGAAATCGCCGCAACAAATCCATGGTCCCTCCCGTTCCGGCCGTAGCCGCCGCAATAAGTCCCAGAATTCATGACGTTGATCTCGCCTAGGCTCGCCATATACGAATGTTGCCCGCCACGTGGGTGCTTCCTCCGATGAAACAACCACATCGATAAAATGTGAATTGAAGCCATTGAGCGATACTGTGTACTGCGGCAACCAGAAAATAGCGAGGCCACCGCTTTGTCCCACACTACTGACCGCAAAACTGCTAGAGAAACCTAGAGACCACATGAAATTCTGGGCTCTAGTGTCCTTCATCTTCGTCTCTGACAAGAAGAGGAAGGAGGGTCGAAAATTCCGCACAAGCCAGCGGAGCTCGCCAACCACCGAGTCCGACCCCAGACCTCGGCAGTTCCAACAGAGGATACTCATTGCGTCGGGCGGGACTGCTCTGCAGTCGCCGCCGGATCCGCCGATCGAGGAGATGCTGCGGGAGCATCAGGCTTATGTTTCTTGTTGGAGTCCGCCACCAGCTCTTCTCCACCATCCACAGTGGCTAGGTGGGTGGTGGGCACCAGGGGCAAGGCTCCATCAGACCCGTCAGTAGGAACAACCACCACCAAGTCGGTGCATGGCGCCACTGCAGCTGGTGCTTTGCGTTTATATATCTTCCGTTCCAAGCCTCTCTGAGCCCCTCCTTTCATCCCAACAGCCGTTTTCCTTGCATTGACATCACCTACAGAAGGTTTTCTCTGTCTAGTTTTCTTCGGTTTGGATGGTGAGGTAACCTCACCGGTGCCTTCCTTGTCCTTCTGGTTTTTGGCCGTCTGCATATTGGGGCCATTTGGGCCACTTCCTTGCCACGAACCTTGATCACTTGAGAAGGAGCTTTGGCCCGAATTCCCACCAGGAGCTTTCTTCTTACGATCATCCGGCACACAAAGGCGTGGACCATGGTATGGCAGAAAACCATCATCATCTCTCTCAGCTGGATTCGGACACAGAGTTGAGGCATGTCCCAACAAACCACAGGAGAAGCAGAACGTCGGAAGAGATTCATACATGACAGTATAATGCTCAGTCGCTTGTCTCTTCTGGGAGAAAACAGATACACAGCGCATGAGAGGCTCCTTGACTTTTAACATTGCTCGGAACCGCAGATAATCACCCCATGCACGACCCTTGTCATCAACATCCATCTTCCCCACTTTGCCAATGCGACCAGCTAGATCTTTACCCCACTGATTGTTCATGAGGCCATAAGGGAGATTCAGAATGCGAACCCACACATCAAGTTCCTCAAAACAATACTCGGTAGGCCGTAAACTGGGATCAAAAACATTAAGGAGAACAGCATGCCTGCCCACATGCCATGGTGATCCTTCTTGTACCCTAGTTTTGTCTGCCTTAGTTGCAAATTCAGCCATGAATTGGTTTGGTCCCATAGAGCGCACATCCATACCTTTCGGGTTACCCCACGCTGCTCGAAGTGCAGCTTTGATCGTACTGATATGGAGCACGTTGGGCGCCAGAACCTTCCCAACGAGAGCCCACTCTAGGCAGCCCAGGTCTTCATCGCCTCCATCCTTGAGGACGAAAGCCTCCGATTCCTGCGAGGTAAGCCGCAGCCTCCCCATCATCTCTGCCACGCCCTCGCCCGCACTCGGATCCGGTGGAGCCGAGGTTGAGGACGTCGTGTGATTCGGCAGATCGCCCGCAACGATCGCCAGGTTATGGCCCGATGGAGATCGGCCAATGGGAGACTCCTTCGAAGCAACCGCCTTCCCGTCCATGGCCGATCAGAGCAGGCCGATGCAGGGAAGAAGGGAAGCGCCGGGGAGAGGTGGGGCGGCGGCGATGGAAACGCCGTCACCAAACGTGGTATGTGATCTGGTTTCCGCAATCGCCGGAGCCGAACGCGAAACCCTAGAAAACAAACAGACGTGTCGCAACCTATGTTAAGCAGCTCGACGCCTCGCTGAAGCTAAAGCAGCGCGGCTACAGATCCCGATAGAAACGTGATTTGCGCCGCTTGAATGCGCACGGCGGCTTGCAGCCTGTCAGAGGTTGTTAAATACCCTGTATGACTAGCTGTAGTATTGGTATAGGTCTCCTGTATATACCGTGTTGTATCTGTACCTGTATGTCCGATGCATATATAAACACACCTGGCGTCCTGGCGACCCTGTTTAGGGCAACGCTTCTATTACGTTTGATATGGTATCAGAGTTGTTCCAAACACATCTAGGTTCAGCCGTCGTCACCGCCGCCTCTCCGATATCGTTCGGATCTTCCTCGTCGATGAGTGTTGTGGCGCTGAACATCACGCTCTCAGAGAAACTCAACCGAGACAACTTTCTCCTTTAGCAAACTCAGGTTCTCCCGGAGAATTCGAGGAGCACAACTTTTTGGCTATCTTGATGGATCAATCCCGGAGCCTGTGAAGGAGTTGGAGACCAAGGATAAAGATGGGGCTGTGGTGAAGATTCCCAACCCTGAGTATGTGCGCTGGGTTGCGCAGGATCAGATTGTTCTAGGGTTCCTTGTGAGGAACATGGCCCGGGAGGTGCTCACCCAGATGGTGGGTCTCCCGACCTCCGCTAGAGTATGGAGGGATGTTGTGGAGATGTTTGTCGCACAGTCGCAGTCTCGGATCGTCCATCTCCGCACGAAGTTAAACCAGTGTCGGAAGGAGGAGAAGTCGGGCCAAGTCTACCTAGATGAGATCAAGGGCTTAGCTGATGAGATGGCAGCTGCTGGTAAGCCTATGGACACAACGGATGTGATTTCATACATCCTTGCAGGGCTCGATGAGGAATATGATGGATTTGTTGCAGCCATCAACGCATTGCTCAAGGCAAACAAAAACGTCTCTCTCAGCGATGTGTACTCAGATTTCATGACATATGAGTCTCGCTTGGTGGCGAGAATGACTGGTGATGGAGCATCCGTCAATGCGGCGACTCGTGCTGGTCGAGGCCGTGGGCATGGACAGTACGGGCAGTATCATGATCAACAATATTAGTATCGTGATCAGCGGTCAGATTATGATCGTGGCTATGAACAGCGTAACAACCGTGATGGATACGGTGGTGGCCGTGGCAATGGTGGCGGGCGTAACCCGCGTGGTGGTCGCGGCTATGGTGGTCTCTGATACGTCTCCGACGTATCGATAATTTCTTATGTTCCATGCCATATTATTGATGATACCTACATGTTTTATGCACACTTTATGTCATATTCGTGCATTTTCTGGAACTAACCTATTAACAAGATGCCGAAGAGCCGGTTGTTGTTTTCTCGCTGTTTTTGTTTCAGAAATCCTAGTAACGAAATATTCTCGGAATTGGACGAAATCAAGACCCAGGGTCCTATTTTGCCACGAAGCTTCCAGAAGACCGAAGAGGAGTCGAAGTGGGGCCACGAGGGGCCGACACTATAGGGCGGCGCGGCCCAGCCCTTGGCCGCGCCGACTTGTAGTGTGGGGCCCCCGTGTGGCCCCCAAGTTGCCCTTCCGCCTACTTAAAGCCTCCGTCGCGAAACCCACGATGCGAAGAACCACGATACGGAAAACCTTCCGGAGACGCCGCTACCGCCAATCCCATCTCGGGGGATTCGGAGATCTCCTCCGGCACCCTGCCGGAGAGGGGATTCATCTCCCGGAGGACTCTACACCGCCATGGTCGCCTCCGGAGTGATGAGTGAGTAGTTCACCCCTGGACTATGGGTCCATAGCAGTAGCTAGATGGTTGTCTTCTCCTCATTGTGCTTCATTGTTGGATCTTGTGAGCTGCCTAACATGATCAAGATCATCTATCCGTAATACTCTATGTTGTGTTTGTCGGGATCCGATGGATAGAGAATACCATGTTATGTTAATTATCAAGTTATTACATATGTGTTGTTTATGATCTTGCATGCTCTCCGTTATTAGTAGAGGCTCGGCCAAGTTTTTGCTCTTAACTCCAAGAGGGAGTATTTATGCTCGATAGTGGGTTCATGCCCGCATTGACACCAGGACGATGTGACGAAAGTTCTAAGGTTGTGTTGTGCTTGTTGCCACTAGGGATAAAACATTGATGCTATGTCCGAGGATGTAGTTATTGATTACATTACGCACCATACTTAATGCAATTGTACTGTTGCTTTGCAACTTAATACTGGAAGGGGTTCGGATGATAACCTGAAGGTGGACTTTTTAGGCATAGATGCAGTTGGATGGCGGTCTATGTACTTTGTCGTAATGCCCAATTAAATCTCACTATACTTATCATGACATGTATGTGCATTGTTATGCTCTCTCTATTTGTCAGTTGCCCGACTGTAATTTGTTCACCCAACATGCTTTTATCTTATGGGAGAGACACCTCTAGTGAACTGTGGACCCCGGTCCATTCTTTTATACTGAAATACACATCTGCTGCAATACTTGTTTTACTGTTTTCTCTGCAAACAATCATCTTCCACACAATACGGTTAATCCTTTGTTACAGCAAGCCGGTGAGATTGACAACCTCACCTGTTTCGTTGGGGCAAAGTACTTTGGATTGTTTTGTGCGGGTTCCACGTTGGCGCCGGAATCCCCGGTGTTGCGCCGCACTACATCCCGCCGCCATCAACCTTCAACGTGCTTCTTGGCTCCTCCCGGTTCGATAAACCTTGGTTTCTTTCTGAGGGAAAACTTGCTGTTGTGCGCATCATACCTTCCTCTTGGGGTTCCCAACGAACGTGTGAGTTACACGCCATCAAGCTCTTTTTCCGGCGCCGTTGCCGGGAGATCAAGACATGCTGCAAGGGGAGTCTCCACTTCCCAATCTCTTTACTTTGTTTTTGTCTTGCTTTATTTTATTTACTACTTTGTTTGCTGCATTATATCAAAACACAAAAAAATTAGTTGCTAGCTTTACTTTATTTACTGTCTTGCACTCTATATCAAAAACACAAAAAAAAATTAGTTTACTTGCATTTACTTTATCTAGTTTGCTTTATTTACTACTGCTAAAATGGCCACCCCTGAAAATACTAAGTTGTGTGATTTCACTAGCACAAATAATAATGATTTCCTATGCACACCTATTGCTCCACCTGCTACTACAGCAGAATTCTTTGAAATTAAACCTGCTTTACTGAATCTTGTTATGCGAGAGCAATTTTCTGGTGTTAGTTCTGATGATGATGCTGCCCATCTCAATAATTTTGTTGAATTGTGTGAAATGCAAAAGTATAAAGATGTAGATGGTGACATTATAAAATTAAAATTGTTTCCTTTCTCATTAAGAGGAAGAGCTAAAGATTGGTTGCTATCTCTGCCTAAGAATAGTATTGGTTCATGGACTAAATGCAAGGATGCTTTTATTGGTAGATATTATCCCCCTGCTAAAATTATATCTTTGAGGAGTAGCATAATGAATTTTAAACAATTGGATAATGAACATGTTGCTCAAGCTTGGGAAAGAATGAAATCTTTAGTTAAAAATTGCCCAACCCATGGACTGACTACTTGGATGATCATCCAAACCTTCTATGCAGGACTAAATTTTTCTTCGCGGAATTTATTGGATTCAGCTGCTGGAGGTACCTTTATGTCCATCACTCTTGGTGAAGCAACAAAGCTCCTCGATAATATGATGGTTAATTACTCGAATGGCACACGGAAAGAGCTCCACAAGGTAAGAAGGTAAATTCACGTTGAAGAATCCTCTTCCTTGAATGATAAGGTTGATGCTATTATGTCTATGCTTGTGAATGATAGGACTAATGTTGATCCTAATAATGTTCCATTAGCTTCATTGGTTGCCCAAGAATAACATGTTGATGTAAACTTCATTAAAAATAATAATTTCAACAACAATGCTTATCGGAACAATTCTAGTAATAACTATAGGCCATATCCTTATAATAATGGTAACGGTTATGCTAATTCTTATGGGAATTCTTACAACAATAATAGGAATACACCCCCTGGACTTGAAGCTATGCTTAAAGAATTTATTAGTACACAAAGCTGCCTTTAACAAATCTGTTGAGGAAAAGCTCAATAAAATTGATATTCTTGCTTCTAAGGTTGATAGTCTTGCCTCCGATGTTGATCTTTTGAAATCGAAAGTTATGCCTAATAGGGATATTGAAAATAAAATTGTTACTACAGCAAATGCCATCCAATTTAGAATTAATGAGAATATAAGATTAATGGCTGAACTGCGTGCTAGGTGGGATAGAGAAGAAAATGAAAAACTAGCTAAAGAGAAAAATGTAGCTAAAGTTTGGACTATAACAACCACTAGCAATGCTAATGATTCACATGTTGCTGCACCTCCTACTATTAATGGTAAAATAATTGGTGTTGGCAATGCTTCTACTCCTAGTGCAAAGCGCGCAAAAAATTACCTGAAACTGCTAAAACTGCTGAAACTGCCTGTGATAAAACTGCTGAAATTGTTTCCAACCTTGGGGATGATAATCCCATTGCTTTAGATTGTAATGATTTAGATTTTGATGATTTCCACATCTCTGAAGTTATAAAGTTCTTACAAAAACTTGCTAAGAGTCCCAATGCTAGCGCTATAAACTTGGCTTTCACAAAACATATTACAAATGCTCTCATAAAAGCTAGAGAAGAGAAACTAAAACTTGAAACTTCTATTCCTAGAAAGCTAGAGGATGGTTGGGAGCCCATCATTAAAATGAGAGTCAAAGATTTTGATTGTAATGCTTTATGTGATCTTGGTGCAAGTATTTCGTTATGCCTAAGAAAGTCTATGATATGCTTGACTTGCCACCATTGAAAAACTGTTATCTGGATGTTAATCTCGCTGATAATGCTAAAAAGAAACCTTTGGGGAGAGTTGATAATGTGCATATTATGGTTAACAATAACCTTGTCCCCGTTGATTTTGTTGTCTTGGATATTGAATGCAATGCATCTTGCCCCATCATATTGGGAAGACCTTTTCTTCGAACCGTTGGTGCTACTATTGATATGAAGGAAGGTTAAATATCAATTTCCTCTCAAGAAAGGTATGGAACACTTCCCTAGAAAGAGAATGAAGTTACCTTATGATTCTATTATTAGAACAAATTATGATGTTAATACTTCGTCTCTTGATGTTACTTGATATACACTTTCTGCGCCTAGCTGAAAGGCGTTAAAGAAAAGCGCTTATGGGAGACAACCCATGTTTTTACTACAGTATTTTTGTTTTATATTTGAGTCTTGGAAGTTGTTTACTACTGTAGCAACCTCTCCTTATCTTAGTTTTGAGTTTTGTTGTGCCAAGTAAAGTCTTTGATAGTAAAGTAAGTACTAGATTTGGATTACTGCGCAGTTCCAGATTTCTTTGTTGTCACGAATCTGGGTCTACCTCCCTGTAGGTAGCTCAGAAAATTAAGCCAATTTACGTGCATGATCCTCAGATATGTACGCAACTTTCATTCAATTTGGGAATTTTCATTTGAGCAAGTCTGGTGCCCTAATAAAATCCATCTTTACGGATCTGATTCTGTTTTGACAGATTCTGCCTTTTATTTTGCATTGCCTCTTTTGCTATGTTGGATGAATTTCTTTGATCCATTAATGTCCAGTAGCTTTATGCAATGTCCAGAAGTGTTAAGAATGATTGTGTCACCTCTGAACATGTTAATTTTTATTGTGCACTAACCCTCTAATGAGTTGTTTCGAGTTTGGTGTGGAGGAAGTTTTCAAGGATCAAGAGAGGAGTATGATGCAATATGATCAAGGAGAGTGAAAGCTCTAAGCTTGGGGATGCCCCGGTGGTTCACCCCTGCATATTCTAAGAAGACTCAAGCGTCTAAGCTTGGGGATGCCCAAGGCATCCCCTTCTTCATCGACAACATTATCAGGTTCCTCCCCTGAAACTATATTTTTATTCCGTCACATCTTATGCACTTTGCTTGGAGCGTCGGTTTGTTTTGTTTTTTGTTTTGTTTGAATAAAATGGATCCTAGCATTCACTTTGTGGGAGAGAGACACGCTCCGCTGTAGCATATGGACAAGTATGTCCTTAGGCTTTACTCATAGTATTCATGGCGAAGTTTCTTCTTCGTTAAATTGTTATATGGTTGGAATTGGAAAATGCTACATGTAGTAACTCTAAAATGTCTTGGATAATTTGATACTTGGCAATTATTGTGCTCATGTTTAAGCTCTTGCATCATATACTTTGCACCCATTAATGAAGAAACACTTAGAGCTTGCTAATTTGGTTTGCATATTTGGTTTCTCTAGAGTCTAGATAACATCTAGTATTGAGTTTTGAACGACAAGGAAGACGGTGTAGAGTCTTATAATGTTTACAATATGTCTTTTATGTGAGTTTTGCTGCACCATTCATCCTTGTGTTTGTTTCAAATAACCTTGCTAGCCTAAACCTTGTATCGAGAGGGAATACTTCTCATGCATCCAAAATCCTTGAGCCAACCACTATGCCATTTGTGTCCACCATACCTACCTACTACATGGTATTTCTCCGCCATTCCAAAGTAAATTGCTTGAGTGCTACCTTTAAAATTCCATCATTCACCTTTGCAATATATAGCTCATGGGACAAATAGCTTAAAAACTATTGTGGTATTGAATATGTACTTATGCACTTTATCTCTTATTAAGTTGCTTGTTGTGCGATAACCATGCTTCGGGGACGCCATCAACTATTCTTTGTTGAATATCATGTGAGTTGCTATGCATGTCCGTCTTGTCTGAAGTAAGAGAGATCTACCACCTTAATGGTTGGAGCATACATATTGTTAGAGAAGAACATTGGGCCGCTAACTAAAGCCATGAATCATGGTGGAAGTTTCAGTTTTGGACATATATCCTCAATCTCATATGAGAATAATAATTGTTGCCACATGCTTATGCATTAAAGAGGAGTCCATTATCTGTTGTCCATGTTGTCCCGGTATGGATGTCTAAGTTGAGAATAATCAAAAGCGAGAAATACAAAATGCGAGCTTTCTCCTTAGACCTTTGTACGAGGCGGCATGGAGGTACCCCATTGTGACACTTGGTTAAAACATGTGTATTGCGATGATCCGGTAGTCCAAGCTAATTAGGACAAGGTGCGGGCACTATTAGTATACTATGCATGAGGCTTGCAACTTGTAAGATATAATTTACATAACTCATATGCTTTATTACTACCGTTGACAAAATTGTTTCATGTTTTCAAAATAAAAGCTCTAGCACAAATATAGCAATCGATGCTTTCCTCTTTGAAGGACCATTCTTTTTACTTTTATGTTGAGTCGGTTCACCTATCTCTCTCCACCTCAAGAAGCAAACACTTGTGTGAACTCGTGCATTGATTCCTACATACTTGCATATTGTACTTGTTATATAACTCTATGTTGACAATTATCCATGAGATATACATGTTACAAGTTGAAAGCAACCGCTGAAACTTAATCTTCCTTTGTGTTGCTTCAATACCTTTACTTTGATTTATTGCTTTATGAGTTAACTTTTATGCAAGACTTATTGATGCTTGTCTTGAAGTACTATTCATGAAAAGTCTTTGCTTTATGATTCACTTGTTTACTCATGTCATTACCATTGTTTTGATCGCTGCATTCATTACATATGTTTACAAATAGTATGATCAAGGTTATGATGGCATGTCACTTCAGAAATTATCTTTGTTATCGTTTTACCGCTCGGGACGAGCGAACTAAGCTTGGGGATGCTGATACGTCTCCGACGTATCGATAATTTCTTATGTTCCATGCCATATTATTGATGATACCTACATGTTTTATGCACAATTTATGTCATATTCGTGCATTTTACTGGAACTAACCTATTAACAAGATGCCGAAGAACCGATTCTTTGTTTTACTGCTGTTTTTGGTTTCGAAATCCTAGTAACGAAATATTCTCGGAATTGGACGAAATCAAGACCCAGGGTCCTATTTTGCCACGAAGCTTCCAGAAGACCGAAGAGGAGTCGAAGTGGGGCCACGAGGGGCCGACACTATAGGGCGGCGCGGCCCAGCCCTTGGCCGCGCCGACCTGTAGTGTGGGGCCCCCGTGTGGCCCCCAAGTTGCCCTTCCGCCTACTTAAAGCCTCCGTCGCGAAACCCCTGATGCGAAGAACCACGATACGGAAAACCTTCCAGAGACGCCGCCGCCGCCAGATCTCCTCCGGCACCCTGCCGGAGAGGGGATTCATCTCCCGGAGGACTCTACACCGCCATGGTCGCCTCCGGAGTGATGAGTGAGTAGTTCACCCCTGGACTATGGGTCCATAGCGGTAGCTAGATGGTTGTCTTCTCCTCATTGTGCTTCATTGTTGGATCTTGTGAGCTGCCTAACATGATCAAGATCATCTATCTGTAATACTCTATGTTGTGTTTGTCGGGATCCGATGGATAGAGAATACCATGTTATGTTAATTATCAAGTTATTACATATGTGTTGTTTAGGATCTTGCATGCTCTCCGTTATTAGTAGAGGCTCTGGCCAAGTTTTTGCTCTTAACTCCAAGAGGGAGTATTTATGCTCGATAGTGGGTTCATGCCGCATTGACACTAGGACGAGTGACGGAAAGTTCTAAGGTTGTGTTGTCTTGTTGCCACTAGGGATAAAACATTGATGCTATGTCCGAGGATGTAGTTATTGATTACATTACGCACCATACTTAATGCAATTGTCCGTTGCTTTGCAACTTAATACTGGAAGGGGTTCGGATGATAACCTGAAGGTGGACTTTTTAGGCATAGATGCAGTTGGATGGCGGTCTATGTACTTTGTCGTAATGCCCAATTAAATCTCACTTTACTTATCATGACATGTATGTGCATTATTATGCTCTCTCTATTTTTCAATTGCCCGACTGTAATTTGTTCACCCAACATGCTTTTATCTTATGGGAGAGACACCTCTAGTGAACTGTGGACCCCGGTCCATTCTTTTATACTTGAAATACAAATCTGCTTGCAATACTTGTTTTCTCGTTTTCTCTGCAAATAATCATCTTCCACACAATACGATTAATCCTTTGTTACAGCAAGCCGGTGAGATTGACAACCTCACTGTTTCGTTGGGGCAAAGTACTTTGGATTGTGTTGTGCAGGTTCCACGTTGGCGCCGGAATCCCTGGTGTTGCGCCGCACTACATCCCGCCGCCATCAACCTTCAACGTGCTTCTTGGCTCCTCCTGGTTCGATAAACCTTGGTTTCTTTCTGAGGGAAAACTTGCTGCTGTGCGCATCATACCTTCCTCTTGGGGTTCCCAACGAACGTGTGAGTTACACGCCATCAGTCTAAGCAATGAAACATGCCAAGTCTGCGGCAAGGAGGGTCACACTGCCCTCAACTGTTGGAAAAGGTTCAAAAAGGGCTATCAAGGTCCTGACAGACTTGCTGGTGCTGCCTATAGATCCGGTGGTGGCTGATGGCGTGTATTTCACACGTTCGTTGGGCAACCCCAAGAGGAAGGTATGATTCGCACATCAGCAAGTTTTCCCTCAGAAAGAAACCAAGGTTTATCGAACCAGGAGGAGCCAAGAAGCACGTTGAAGGTTGATGGCGGCGGGATGTAGTGCGGCGCAACACCGAGGATTCCAGCGCCAACGTGGAACCTGCACAACACAACCAAAGTACTTTGCCCCAACGAAACAGTGAGGTTGTCAATCTCACCGGCTTGCTGTAACAAAGGATTAACCGAATTGTGTGGAAGATGATTGTTTGCAGAGAAAACGATAAAAACAAGTATTGCAGCAGATTTGTATTTCGATATTAAAGAATGGACCGGGGTCCACAGTTCACTAGAGGTGTCTCTCCCATAAGATAAAAGCATGTTGGGTGAACAAATTACAGTCGGGCAATTGACAAATAGAGAGGGCATAACAATGCACATACATGTCATGATAAGTATAGTGAGATTTAATTGGGCATTACGACAAAGTACATAGACCGCCATCCAACCGCATCTATGCCTAAAAAGTCCACCTTTAGGTTATCGTCCGAACCCCTCCGATATTAAGTTGCAAAGCAACATGACAATTGCATTAAGTATGGTGCGTAATGTAATCAACAACTACATCCTCGGACATAGCGCCAATGTTTTATCCCTAGTGGCAACAAGACAACACAACCTTAGAACTTTCGTCACTTGTCCCGTGTGTCAATGCGAGCATGAACCCACTATCGAGCATAAATACTCCCTCTTGGAGTTACTAGCATCAACTTGGCCAGAGCCTCTACTAATAACGGAGAGCATGCAAGATCATAAACAACACATATGCAATAACTTGATAATTAACATAACATGGTATTCTCTATCCATCGGATCCCGACAAACACAACATAGAGTATTACGGATAGATGATCTTGATCATGTTAGGCAGCTCACAAGATCCAACAATGAAGCACAATGAGGAGAAGACAACCATCTAGCTACTGCTATGGACCCATAGTCCAGGGGTGAACTACTCACTCATCACTCCGGAGGCGACCATGGCGGTGTAGAGTCCTCCGGAGATGAATCCCCTCTCCGGCAGGGTGCCGGAGGAGATCTCCAGAATCCCCCGAGATGGAATCGGCGGCGGCGGCGTCTCTGGAAGGTTTTCCGTATCGTGGTTTTTTCACATCAGGGGTTTCGCGACGGAGGCTTTAAGTAGGCGGAAGGGCAGAGTCGGGGGCCGACGAGGGGCCCACACCACGGGCGGCGCGGGCCCCCTTGGCCGCGCCGCCTTGTGGTTTGGCCACCTCGTGGCCCCACTTCGTATGCTCTTCGGTCTTCCGGAAGGTTCGTGGCGAAATAGGCCCCCGGGTCTTCGTTTCGTCCAATTCCGAGAATATTTCGTTACTAGGATTTCCGAAACCAAAAACAGCGAAAACAGAATCGGCACTTCGGCATCTTGTTAATAGGTTAGTTCCAGAAAATGCACGAATATGACATAAAGTGTGCATAAAACATGTAGGTATCATCAATAATATGGCATAGAAAATAAGAAATTATCGATACGTCGGAGACGTATCAAGCATCCCCAAGCTTAGTTCGCTCGTCCCGAGCGAGTAAAACGATAACAAAGATAATTTCTGAAGTGATATGCCATCATAACCTTGATCATACTATTTGAAAACATATGTAGTGAATGCAGCGATCAAAACAATGGTAATGACATGAGTAAACAAGTGAATCATAAAGCAAAGACTTTTCATGAATAGTACTTCAAGACAAGTATTAATAAGTCTTGCATAAGAGTTAACTCATAAAGCAATAAATCAAAGTAAAGGTATTGAAGCAACACAAAGGAAGATTAAGTTTCAGCGGTTGCTTTCAACTTATAACATGTATATCTCATGGATAATTGTCAACATAGAGTAATATAACAAGTGCAATATGCAAGTATGTAGGAATCAATGCATAGTTCACACAAGTGTTTGCTTCTTGAGGTGGAGAGAGATAGGTGAACTGACTCAACATAAAATTAAAAAGAATGGTCCTTCAAAGAGGAAAGCATCGATTGCTATATTTGTGCTAGAGCTTTTATTTTGAAAACATGAAACAATTTTGTCAACGGTAGTAATAAAGCATATGAGTTATGAAAATTATATCTTACAAGTTGCAAGCCTCATGCATAGTATACTAATAGTGCCCGCACCTTGTCCTAATTAGCTTGGACTACCGGATCTTTGCAATGCACATGTTTTAACCAAGTGTCACAATGGGGTACCTCCATGCCGCCTGTACAAAGGTCTAAGGAGAAAGCTCGCATTTTGGATTTCTCGCTTTTGATTATTCTCAACTTAGACATCCATACCGGGACAACATGGACAACAGATAATGGACTCCTCTTTAATGCATAAGCATGTGGCAACAATTATTATTCTCATATGAGATTGAGGATGTATGTCCAAAACTGAAACTTCCACCATGAATCATGGCTTAAGTTAGCGGCCCAATGCTCTTCTCTAACAATATGCATGCTCCAACCATAAAGGTGGTAGATCTCTCTTACTTCAGACAAGACGGACATGCATAGCAACTCACATGATATTCAACAAAGAATAGTTGATGGCGTCCCCGAAGCATGGTTATCGCACAACAAGCAACTTAATAAGAGATAAAGTGCATAAGTACATATTCAATACCACAATAGTTTTTAAGCTATTTGTCCCATGAGCTATATATTGCAAAGGTGAATGATGGAATTTTAAAGGTAGCACTCAAGCAATTTACTTTGGAATGGCGGATAAATACCATGTAGTAGGTAGGTATGGTGGACACAAATGGCATAGTGGTTGGCTCAAGTATTTTGGATGCATGAGAAGTATTCCCTCTCGATACAAGGTTTAGGCTAGCAAGGTTATTTGAAACAAACACAAGGATGAACGGTGCAGCAAAACTCACATAAAAGACATATTGTAAACATTATAAGAATCCACACCGTCTTCCTTGTTGTTCAAAACTCAATACTAGATGTTATCTAGACTCTAGAGAAACCAAATATGCAAACCAAATTAGCAAGCTCTAAGTGTTTCTTCATTAATGGGTGCAAAGTATATGATGCAAGAGCTTAAACATGAGCACAGCAATTGCCAAGTATCAAATTATCCAAGACATTTTAGAGTTACTACATGTAGCATTTTCCAATTCCAACCATATAACAATTTAACGAAGAAGAAACTTCGCCATGAATACTATGAGTAGAGCCTAAGGACATATTTGTCCATATGCTACAGCGGAGCGTGTCTCTCTCCCATAAAGTGAATGCTAGGATCCATTTTATTCAAACAAAACAAATAAACAAAAACAAACCGACGCTCCAAGCAAAGTGCATAAGATGTGACGGAATAAAAATATAGTTTCGGGGAGGAACTCGATAATGTTGTCGATGAAGAAGGGGATGCCTTGGGCATCCCCAAGCTTAGACGCTTGAGTCTTCTTAGAATATGCAGGGGTGAACCACCGGGGCATCCCCAAGCTTAGATCTTTCACTCTCCTTGATCATATTGCATCATACTCCTCTCTTGATCCTTGAAAACTTCCTCCACACCAAACTCGAAACAACTCATTAGAGGGTTAGTGCACAATAAAAATTAACATGTTCAGAGGTGACACAATCATTCTTAACACTTCTGGACATTGCATAAAGCTACTGGACATTAATGGATCAAAGAAATTCATCCAACATAGCAAAAGAGGCAATGCGAAATAAAAAGGCAGAATCTGTCAAAACAGGACAGTCCGTAAAGATGGATTTTATTAGGCCACCAGACTTGCTCAAATGAAAATGCCCAAATTGAATGAAAGTTGCGTACATATCTGAGGATCATGCACGTAAATTGGCTTAATTTTCTGAGCTACCTACAGGGAGGTAGACCCAGATTCGTGACAGTGAAGAAATCTGGAACTGCGCAGTAATCCAAATCTAGTACTTACTTTACTATCAAAGACTTTACTTGGCACAACAAAACTCAAAACTAAGATAAGGAGAGGTTGCTACAGTAGTAAACAACTTCCAAGACTCAAAATAAAAACCAAGTACTGTAGCAAAATAACACATGGGTTATCTCCCAAGAAGTTCTTTCTTTATAGCCATTAAGATGGGCTCGACGGCTTTAATGATGCACTCGCAAGAAATAGTATTTCAAGCAAAAGAGAGCATCAAGAGGCAAATTCAAAACACATTTAAGTCTAAAATGCTTCCTATGCATAGGAATCTTGTAAATAAACAAGTTCATGAAGAGCAAAGTAACAAGCATAGGAAGATAAAACAAGTGTAGCTTCAAAAATTTCAGCACATAGAGAGGTGTTTTAGTAACATGAAAATTTCTACAACCATATTTTCCTCTCTCATAATAATTTTCAGTAGCATCATGAGTAAACTCAACAATGTAACTATCACATAAAGCATTCTTATCATGAGTCTCATGCATAAAATTATTACTCTCCATGTAAGCATAATCAATTTTATTAGTTGTAGTGGGAGCAAATTCAACAAAGTGGCTATCATCATATATCGGAGGCATATTGTAATCATAAAAGAAAATTTTCTCCTCAATGCTTGGGGGACTAAAAAGATCATGCTCATCGAGCCAGCTTCCCCAAGCTTAGAATTTTCCATAGTATTAGCAACAATGGTGTTCAAAGCATCCATAGTAATAACATTCCCATTAGCATGCATATAAAGTTCCATGGGTTTTTTAATTCTCTCTTCAAACACATCATGTCCTAATTCAAGATAAAGTTCATAAAGATCTCTCATATTTTTGTTGTTTTCCATTATGCTTAACTAGTGAAATAAAAACATGCATGATATTAAGTAAAGTAAAACAAGTAACTATTTTTTTTGTATTTTGATTTAATGCAGCAAACAAAGTAGTAAATAAAATAAAGCAAGACAAAAACAAAGTAAAGAGATTGAGAAGTGGAGACTCCCCTTGCAGCGTGTCTTGATCTCCCCGGCAACGGCGCCGGAAAATATGCTTGATGGCGTGTATTTCACACGTTCGTTGGGCAACCCCAAGAGGAAGGTATGATGCGCACGGCAGCAAGTTTTCCCTCGGAAAGAAACCAAGGTTTATCGAACCAGGAGGAGCCAAGAAGCACGTTGAAGGTTGATGGCGGCGGGATGTAGTGCGGCGCAACACCAGGGATTCCGGCGCCAACGTGGAACCTGCACAACACAACCAAAGTACTTTGCCCCAACGAAACGAGTGAGGTTGTCAATCTCACCGGCTTGCTGTAACAAAGGATTAACCGAATTGTGTGGAAGATGATTGTTTGCGAGAGAAAACGAGTAAAAACAAGTATTGCGAGCAGATTTGTATTTCAGTATTAAAGAATGGACCGGGGTCCACAGTTCACTAGAGGTGTCTCTCCCATAAGATAAAAGCATGTTGGGTGAACAAATTACAGTCGGGCAATTGACAAATAGAGAGGGCATAACAATGCACATACATGTCATGATAAGTATAGTGAGATTTAATTGGGCATTACGACAAAGTACATAGACCGCCATCCAACTGCATCTATGCCTAAAAAGTCCACCTTCAGAGTTATCATCCGAACCCCTTCCAGTATTAAGTTGCAAAGCAACGGACAATTGCATTAAGTATGGTGCGTAATGTAATCAATAACTACATCCTCGGACATAGCATCAATGTTTTATCCCTAGTGGCAACAGAGACAACACAACCTTAGAACTTTTCGTCACATCGTCCCGGTGTCAATGCGAGCATGAACCCACTATCGAGCATAAATACTCCCTCTTGGAGTTAAGAGCAAAAACTTGGCCGGAGCCTCTACTAATAACGGAGAGCATGCAAGATCCTAAACAACACATATGTAATAACTTGATAATTAACATAACATGGTATTCTCTATCCATCGGATCCCGACAAACACAACATAGAGTATTACGGATAGATGATCTTGATCATGTTAGGCAGCTCACAAGATCCAACAATGAAGCACAATGAGGAGAAGACAACCATCTAGCTACTGCTATGGACCCATAGTCCAGGGGTGAACTACTCACTCATCACTCCGGAGGCGACCATGGCGGTGTAGAGTCCTCCGGGAGATGAATCCCCTCTCCGGCAGGGTGCCGGAGGAGATCTCCGTAATCCCCCGAGATGGGATCGGCGGCGGCGGCGTCTCCGGAAGGTTTTCCGTATCGTGGTTTTTTCGCATCGGGGTTTCACGACGGAGGCTTTAAGTAGGCGGAAGGGCGGAGTCGGGGGCCGACGAGGGGCCCACACCACAGGGCGGCGCGGGCCCCCCTTGGCCGCGCCGCCTTGTGGTTTGGCCACCTCGTGGCCCCACTTCGTATGCTCTTCGGTCTTCCGGAAGGTTCGTGGCGAAATAGGCCCCGGGTCTTCGTTTCGTCCAATTCCGAGAATATTTCGTTACTAGGATTTCTGAAACCAAAAACAGCAGAAAACAACAGAACGGCACTTCGGCATCTTGTTAATAGGTTAGTTCCAGAAAATGCACGAATATGACATAAAGTGTGCATAAAACATGTAGGTATCATCAATAATATGGCATAGAACATAAGAAATTATCGATACGTCGGAGACGTATCAGTGGCTCTAGTTCTGGTTCTTATGGGGTAGACACAAATTGGTATAGTGATTCTGGTGCAACAGATCATCTTACCAGTGAACTGGAGAAGCTGCATGTATGTGATCGTTACAATGGGAATGAACAGATTCACACAGCCAGTGGTACAGGTATGGATATACATCATGTTGGTCATTCTGTTCTTCATACCCCTTCCCATGATTTGCATCTCAAAAATATATTCCATGTTCCACAATCTTCTAAAAGTCTCTTATCTACTAGCCGCCTAACCAAAGACAATCGTACCTTTGTTGAATATTGGACTAATTGTTTCATTGTCAAGGATCAGGACACGAGGGAAATACTTCTTCAAGGTAGATGCGTGGACGGTCTCTACCCCTTTCCCAAGGAATCATCCTCGTCTCTCCCTGGTCGGCAAGCTCATGGTGTCGTCAAGTCTTCATCTTCGTTATGGCATAGGCGTCTAGGTCATCCATCTTCGGTGATAGTTCATCAAGTTCTTAGAGACAATAATATTCAATTTAGGGAGTCAAATAAAGAGTCTGTTTGTGATGCTTGTCAAAGGGCCAAGAGCCATCAACTACCCTATCCAAAGTCATCTAGTGTGTCCACTTTTCCTCTTGAACTTGTGTTTTCTGATGTTTGGGGTCCTGCTCCAGCCTCAGTTGGAAGATATAAATACTATGTTAGTTTTATTGATGATTTCAGCAAGTTTACTTGGATCTATCTCTTGAAAAAGAAATCTGATGTGTTTTAGAAATTTCATGACTTTCAGCATCTTGTTGAGCGATGATGCGTGCAGTTAACACACGTCCGTTGGGAACCCCAAGAGGAAGGTGTGATGCGTACAGTAGCAAGTTTTCCCTCAGAAAGAAACCAAGGTTTATCGAACCAGGAGGAGCCAAGAAGCACGTTGAAGGTTGATGGCGGCGAAGTGTAGTGCGGTGCAACACCGGGGATTCCGGCGCCAACGTGGAACCCGCACAACACAATCAAAGTACTTTGCCCCAACGTAACGGTGAGGTTGTCAATCTCACCGGCTTGTCTGTAACAAAGGATTAATTGTATAGTGTGGAAGATGATGTTTGTTTGCGAAGAACGAGTAAAGAACAATTGCAGTAGATTGTATTTCAGATGTAAAGAATGGACCGGGGTCCACAGTTCACTAGTGGTGTCTCTCCCATAAGATAAATAGCATGTTGGGTGAACGAATTACAGTTGGGAAATTGACAAATAAATAAGGCATAACAATGCACATACATATATCATGATGAGTACTATGAGATTTAATCAGGGCATTACGACAAAGTACATAGACCGCTATCCAGCATGCATCTATGCCTAAATAGTCCACTTTCAGGTTATCATCCGAACCCCTTCCGGTATTAAGTTGTAAACAACGGACAATTGCATTAAGTATGGTGCGTAATGTAATCAACACAAATATCCTTAGACAAAGCATCGATGTTTTATCCCTAGTAGCAACAAGCACATCCACAACCTTAGAACTTTTTGTCACCTGTCCCGGATTCAATGGAGGCATGAACCCACTATCGAGCATTAATACTCCCTCTTGGAGTTACAAGTATCAACTTGGCCGAGCCTCTACTAGCAACGGAGAGCATGCAAGAACATAAACAACATATATGATAGATTGATAATCAACTTGACATAGTATTCAATATTCATTGGATCCCAACAAACACAACATGTAGCATTACAGATAGATGGTCTTGATCATGATAGGCAGCTCACAAGATCTAACATGATAGCACAATGAGGAGAAGACAACCATCTAGCTACTGCTATGGACCCATAGTCCAGGGGTGAACTACTCACACATCGATCCGGAGGCGATCATGGCGATGAAGAGACCTCCGGGAGATGATTCCCTCTCCGGCAGGGTGCCGGAGGCGATCTCCTGAATCCCCGAGATGGGATTGGCGGCGGCGGCGTCTCTGGAAGGTTTTTCGTATCGTGGCTCTCGGTACAGAGGGTTTCGCGACGAAGGCTTTAAGTAGGCGGAAGGGCAGGTCAGAGGGCGTCACGAGGGACCCACACGCTAGGGCCGCGCGGCCAAGGCCTGGGCCGCGCCGCCCTAGTGTGGCGTCGCCTCGTGGCCCCACTTCGTATCTCCCTCGGTCTTCTGGAAGCTTCGTGGAAAAATAAGCCTCTAGGCGTTGATTTCGTCCAATTCCGAAAATATTTCCTTACTAGGATTTCTGAAACCAAAAACAA
>NC_061510.1:296382172-296515773 GCF_022539505.1 Lolium rigidum | reverse complement strand
GATGAATAGAGAATACTTGTTATGTTGATTATCAAAGTTATGCTTATGTGTTGTTTATGATCTTGCATGCTCTCCGTTTCTAGTAGAGGCTCTGGCCAAGTTTTTACTTTTAACTCCAAGAGGGAGTACTTATGCTCGATAGTGGGTTCATGCCCGCATTGACACCCGGGACGATGTGACAGAAAGTTCTAAGGTTGTGTTGTGCTTGTTGCCACTAGGGATAAAACATTGATGCTATGTCTAAGGATGTAGTTGTTGATTACATTACGCACCATACTTAATGCAATTGTCTCGTTGCTTTGCAACTTAATACTGGAGGGGTTCGGATGATAACCTCGAAGGTGGACTTTTTAGGCATAGATGCGGTTGGATGGCGGTCTATGTACTTTGTCGTAATACCCAATTAAATCTCACTATATTCATCATGATATGTATGTGCATTGTCATGCTCTCTTTATTTGTCAATTGCCCAAGCTGTAATTTGTTCACCCAACATGCTTGTTCGTCTTATGGGAGAGACACCTCTAGTGAACTGTGGACCCCGGTCCAATTCTCTTTACTTGAAATACAATCTACTCGCAATACTTGTTTTTACTTGTTTTCTCTGCAAACAATCATCTTCCACACAATACGGTTAATCCTTTGTTACGGCAAGCCGGTGAGATTGACAACCTCACTCGTTTCGTTGGGGCAAAGTACTTTGGTTGTGTTGTGCAGGTTCCACGTTGGCGCCGGAATCTCCGGTGTTGCGCCGCACTACATCCCGCCGCCATCAACCTTCAACGTGCTTCTTGGCTCCTCCTGGTTCGATAAACCTTGGTTTCTTTCTGAGGGAAAACTTGTTGCTGTGCTCATCATACCTTCCTCTTGGGGTTGCCCAACGAACGTGTGAAATACACGCCATCACTTTAGATTGTAATGGTTTGAATTTTGATGATTGCCATATCTCTGAAGTTATAAAGTTCTTACAAAAACTTGCTAAGAGTCCTAATGCTAGTGCTATAAATTTGGCTTTCACAAAACATATTACAAATGCTCTCATAAAAGCTAGAGAAGAGAAACTAGAACTTGAAACTTCTATTCCTAGAAAGCTAGAAGATGGTTGGGAGCCCATCATTAAGATGAAGGTCAATGACTTTGATTGTAATGCTTTATGTGATCTTGGTGCAAGTATTTCCGTTATGCCTAAGAAAATCTATAATATGCTTGACTTGCCACCATTGAAAAATTGTTATTTGGATGTTAATCTTGTTGATAATGCTATAAAAAAACCTTTGGGGAGAATTAATAATGTTCGCATTACCGTTAACAATAACCTTGTCCCCGTTGATTTTGTTGTCTTGGATATTGAATGCAATGCATCTTGTCCCATTATATTGGGAAGACCTTTTCTTCGAACTATTGGAGCTATCATTGATATGAAGGAAGGTAATATTAAATATCAATTTCCTCTCAAGAAAGGTATGGAACACTTCCCTAGAAAGAGAATGAAGTTACCTTTTGATTCTATTATTAGAAAAAATTATGATGTTGATACTTCGTCTCTTGATAACACTTGATATACACTTTCTGCGCCTAGCTGAAAGGCGTTAAAGAAAAGCGCTTATGGGAGACAACCCATATTTTTACTACAGTATTTTTGTTTTATATTTGAGTCTTGGAAGTTGTTTACTACTGTAGCAACCTCTCCTTATCTTAGTTTTGTGTTTTGTTGTGCCAAGTAAAGTCTTTGATACTAAAGTGAATACTAGATTTGGATTGCTGCGCAGTAACAGATTTCTTTGCTGTCACGAATTCCGATCTGCCTCTCTCTAGGTAGCTCAGAAAATTATGCCAATTTACGTGCGTGATCCTCAGATATGTACGCAACTTTCATTCAATTTGGACATTTTCATTTGAGCAAGTCTGGTGCCTCAATAAAATCCGTCTTTACGGACTGTTCTGTTTTGACAGATTCTGCCTTTTATTTCGCATTGCCTCTTTTGCTATGATGGATGAATTTCTTTGTTCCATTAATGTCCAGTAGCTTTGTGCAATGTCCAGAAGTGTTAAGAATTATTATTTCACCTCTGAACATGTGAATTTTTATTGTGCACTAACCCTTTAATGAGTTGTTTCGAGTTTGGTGTGGAGGAAGTTTTCAAGGATCAAGAGAGGGAGATGATACAATATGATCAAGGAGAGTGAAAGCTCTAAGCTTGGGGATGCCCCGGTGGTTCACCCCTGCATATTTTAAGAAGACTCAAGCGTCTAAGCTTGGGGATGCCTTGGGCATCCCCTTCTTCATCAACAACATTATCAGGTTCCTCCCCTGAAACTATATTTTTATTCCATCACATCTTATGTGCTTTGCTTGGAGCGTCGGTTTGTTTTTTATTTTTGTTTTTGTTTGAATAAAATGGATCCTAGCATTCATTGTGTGGGAGAGAGACACGCTCCGCTGTTGCATATGGACAAATATGTCCTTAGGCTTTACTCATAGTATTCATGGCGAAGGTTGAATCTTCTTCGTTAAATTGTTATATGGTTGGAATTGGGAAATGCTACATGTAGTAATTCTAAAATGTCTTGAATAATTTGATACTTGGCAATTGTTGTGCTCATGTTTAAGCTCTTGCATCATATACTTTGCACCTATTAATGAAGAACCACCTAGAGCTTGCTAAAATTTGGTTTGCATATTTGGTCTCTCTAAAGTCTAGATAATTTCTAGTATTGACTTTGAACAACAAGGAAGACGGTGTAGAGTCTTATAATGTTTAAAATATGTCTTTTATGTGAGTTTTGCTGCACCGGTTCATCCTTATATTTGTTTCAAATAACCTTGCTAGCCTAAACCTTGTATCGAGAGGGAATACTTCTCATGCATCCAAAATCCTTGAGCCAACCACTATGCCATTTGTGTCCACCATACCTACCTACTACATGGTATTTCTCCGCCATTCCAAAGTAAATTGCTTGAGTGCTACCTTTAAAATTTCCATTCTTTACCTTTGCAATATATAGCTCATGGGACAAATAGCTTAAAAACTATTGTGGTATTGAATATGTACTTATGCACTTTATCTCTTATTAAGTTGCTTGTTGTGCGATAACCATGTTTTACGGGGACGCCATCAACTACTCTTTGTTGAATATCATGTGAGTTGCTATGCATGTCCGTCTTGTCCGAAGTAAGGGAGATTTACCACTCATTTAATGGTTAGAGCATGCATATTGTTAGAGAAGAACATTGGGCCGCTAACTAAAGCCATGAATCATGGTGGAAGTTTCGAGTTTTGGACATATATCCTCAATCTCATATGAGAACATTAATTATTGCTACATGCTTATGCATTAAAGAGGAGTCCATTATCTCGTTGTCTATGTTGTCCCGGTATGGATGTCTAAGTTGAGAATAATCAAAAGCGAGAAATCCAAATGCGAGCTTTCTCCTTAGACCTTTGTACGAGGCGGCATAGAGGTACCCCTTTGTGACACTTGGTTAAAACATGTGTATTGCGATGATAATCCCGGTAATCCGAGCTAATTAGGACAAGGTGCGGGCACTATTAGTATACTATGCATGAGGCTTGCAACTTGTAAGATATAATTTACATGATACATATGCTTTATTACTACCGTTGACAAAATTGTTTCATGTTTTCAAAATAAAAGCTCTAGCACAAATATAGCAATCAATGCTTCCCTCTGCGAAGGGCCTTTCTTTTACTTTTATGTTGAGTCAGTTCACCTATTTCTTTCCACCTCAAGAAGCAAACACTTGTGTGAACTGCGCATTGATTCCTACATACTTGCATATTGCACTTGTTATATTACTTTACATTGACAATATCCATGAGATATACATGTTATAAGTTGAAAGCAACCGCTGAAACTTAATCTTCCTTTGTGTTGCTTCAATACCTTTACTTTGATTTATTGCTTTATCAGTTAATTCTTATGCAAGACTTATTGATGCTTGTCTTGAAACTACTATTCATGAAAAGTCTTTGCTTTATGATTCATTTGTTTACTCATGTCATTACCATTGTTTCGATCGCTGCATTCATTACATATGCTTACAATAGTATGATCAAGGTTATGATGGCATGTCACTCCGAAATTATCTTTGTTATCGTTTACACCTTCGGGACGAGCAGGAACTAAGCTTGGGGATGCTGATACATCTCCGACGTATTGATAATTTCTTATGTTCCATGCCACATTATTGATGATATCTACATGTTTTATACACATTATATGTCGTATTTATGCATTTTCCGGCACTAACCTATTAACGAGATGCCGAAGAGCCAGTTGCTGTTTTCTGCTGTTTTTGGTTTCAGAAATCCTAGTAAGGAAATATTCTTGGAATTGGACGAAATCAACGCCCAGGGGCCTATTTTGCCACCAAGCTTCCAGAAGACCGAAAGGATCACGAAGTGGGGCCACGAGGCGACGACACGCCAGGGCGGCGCGGCCTGGGCCCTGCACGCGCGGCCCTGCTGTGTGGGTCCCTCGTGACCCTCCCGACTCTGCCCTTCCGCCTACTTAAAGCCTTCGTCGCGAAACCCCCAGTACCGAGAGCCACGATACGGAAAACCTTCCAGAGACGCCGCCGCCGCCAATCCCATCTCGGGGGATTCAGCAGATCGCCTCCGGCACCCTGCCGGAGAGGGGAATCATCTCCCGGGAGGACTCTTCACCGCCATGGTCGCCTCCGGAGTGATGAGTGAGTAGTTCACCCCTGGACTATGGGTCCATAGCAGTAGCTAGATGGTTGTCTTCTCCTTATGTGCTTCATTGTCGGATCTTGTGAGCTGCCTAACATGATCAAGATCATCTATCTGTAATTCTATATGTTGTGTTTGTCGGGATCCGATGGATAGAGAATACTATGTTATGTTGATTATCAATCTATTACCTATGTGTTGTTTATGATCTTGCATGCTCTCCGTTATTAGTAGAGGCTCGGCCAAGTTTTTACTCTTAACTCCAATAGGGAGTATTTATGCTCGATAGTGGGTTCATGCCTCCATTAAATGCAGGACAGATGACGGAAAGTTCTAAGGTTGTGGATGTGCTGTTGCCACTAGGGATAAAACATTGATGCTATGTCCGAGGATGTAGTTATTGATTACATTACGCACCATACTTAATGCAATTGTCCGTTGTTTGCAACTTAATACTTGGAAGGGGTTCGGATGATAACTCGAAGGTGGACTTTTTAGGCATAGATGCATGCTTGGATAGCGGTCTATGTACTTTGTCGTAATGCCCAATTAAATCTCACAATACTCATTATATCATGTATGTGCATGGTCATGCCCTCTCTATTTGTCAATTGCCCGACTGTAATTTGTTCACCCAACATGCTATTTATCTTATGGGAGAGACACCTCTAGTGAACTGTGGACCCCGGTCCTATTCTTTTACATTGAATACAATCTACTACAATACTTGTTCTACTGTTTTCTGCAAACAATCATCATCCACACGATACATCTAATCCTTTGTTACAGCAAGCCGGTGAGATTGACAACCTCACTGTTTCGTTGGGGCAAAGTACTTTGGTTGTGTTGTGCAGGTTCCACATTGGCTCCGGAATCCCTGGTGTTGCGCCGCACTACATCCCGCCACCATCAACCTTCAACGTGCTTCTTGGCTCCTCCTGGTTCGATAAACCTTGGTTTCTTTCTGAGGGAAAACTAGCTACTGTGCACATCATACCTTCATCTTGGGGTTCCCAACGGACGTGTGTTGTACACGCCATCACTATCTCAACTTGACTTCAAGATTTTTGGATTAGAAACCATAAAGGAACAATATTTGCATGATGCTGATTTTAAAGATGTGTTGCTGAATTGTAGAGATGGTAGAACATGGAACAAATTCGTCCTCAATGATGGATTTGTGTTCCGTGCTAACAAGCTATGAATCCCAGATAGTTCCGTTCATCTTTTGTTGTTGCAGGAGGCGCATGGAGGAGGATTGATGGGACACTTTGGTGTGAAGAAGACAGAGGATGTAATTGCTGCACACTTCTTTTGGCCACGTATGCGTCGAGATGTTGAGAGATTTGTGCCACGCTGCACTACATGTCAAAAAGCTAAGTCTCGACTTAATCCACATGGTTTATATATGCCTCTTTCTGTTCCTAGTGTACCTTGGGAGGATACTTCTATGGATTTCGTTTTGGGTTTGCCTCGTACACAGAAGGGGAGGGATAGTATCTTTGTTATTGTGGATCAGTTTTCTAAGATGTCACACTTTATTCCATGTCACAAGACTGATGATGCTACACATGTTGCTAATTTGTTCTTTCGCGAAATTGTTCGTTTACATGGTGTACCAAATACTATTGTTTCTGATCGTGATACTAAGTTTCTTAGCCACTTTTGTAGATGTTTATGGGCTAAGTTGGGACTAAATTGCTGTTTAGTACTACATGTCATCCACAAACTGATGGACAAACTGAAGTAGTAAATAGAACATTGTCTACTATGCTGCGGGCTGTTTTGAAGAAGAACTTAAAATTGTGGGAAGAATGTTTACCTCATGTTGAATTTTCTTACAATCGTTTGTTGCATTCTACCACTAAGATGTGCCCATTTGAGATTTTTTATGGTTTTATTCCACGTGCACCTATTGATTTATTGCCTTTACGATTGGTGCAAAATAATTTGGATGCTACACAACGTGCTGAATTGATATTACAATTGCATGAGACTACTAAAGACAACATAGCACGCATGAATGGTAAGTATAAAATTGCTGGGGATAGAGGAAGAAAGCATGTTGTGTTTGATGTTGGTGATCTTGTTTGGTTGCATTTGCGTAAAGATCATTTTCCTGAATTGCGCAAGTCTAAACTAATGCCACGCGCTGCTGGTCCTTTTAAGGTGTTAGAGAAGAAATGATAATGCATATAAACTTGAGCTTCCTGCAGAATTGGGTCCGGTTAGTCCTACATTTAACATTGCATATTTGAAGCCTTACTTTGGTGAAGAAGAGGAGCTTTCGTCGAGGACGACTTCAATTCAAGAAGGGGGGCATGATGAGAACATCCCATCTATTGATACAACCGCTGTACCTACAGCCACACAAATACAATGACCAATCACTCGAGCTCGTGCCAAACAACTTAACTATCAGGTACTTTCGTTTCTTGGAACTATTCCTCACATACATGAGAATATGATGCTGCCTAAATCAGATATGTTTGTTACTCTTAGGAATGATGGACCAAGCATGGACGAGGAGGACAAGCATTGGAGCATGATCACACATGGAGGAGATGGCAGCAAACATTTGAGGATTGAAGATGACGCCGCAAGTGGAGATTTCAGAACTTTGGAGCCACCATAAGAAAAGATAAAGACATGAACGAAATATAGAGTTTTCCACTTCATAATTTCGTCCATAGCATATTATGGTGCTGCGTCACCTTTAGTTTTGGGCCAGGCCATGTCATTTTCGCAGGAATTAAGTCAGCCACTTTTTAGAGTCCGTATTGAAGGGGGAAAGGCCTTCTAGTGATTGGTTCGGCCACCATACGTATGGCTGGCCGAAACCCCACCTTTTCCTCCTTTAAATACCCCCATAGCCGTCACGTTAAGACTCGGATTTTGATTAGACTAAAAGTTAGCCATTGCTGCAACTCTCGTGTACTTCTTTTGAGGCCAACGCCCAGAACAAGACCGACTATTCGGAATCCCACCTTATTCAATAAAGCTTTCATCTTTCATCCACAATATTCTGATTGCATCATTAGTTCTTACTTGTTCTCGATTTCAGGTAGGAATTAAGACCCTCGTTGGTCAGGCTGATCGTGCATCCGCGAGATCAGTAACTCCTGGAGATTGTCCTAGCGATCGCATTGGCGCACGAGCTTTGCACATGTAGTCGGATCGTCAAGCACGAACTCCACCAACAAATCGATCTATCTTCATCTCATCGAATGATCGGACACATTTGCCCTATCAAGAAGTGTCATTGAATACTTCAAGTGATGGAAACTTGAATGATACTACTACAGCGAGTGGATGTGCTAGCTCTGAATCGAAACTAACACTCTGCAACAAACGTGTAATATCAAATATGGAAGCACATTTGCAAACTATCTTATATAATATCAGAAGAACCTTTTGTACAGATCGGAAGTACTTCAAACATGCACACACCTCCAAAAAATAGCTAGACAGATCAAAAATATGTATAGATAGCTAATATGGATACATAAGTAAGAGTACAAAGTGTGCCTAAAAAAAGAATGCCTTATCTGCTTCAAAATTTTCAATTAAAACAACACATCAACATACACAAGAAAAAACACATACATGCTATATTTCTTCCATTAGAATAGTTCAACTTCCCACTTCAATAAATTATTTGATTGTAAAGGTTGGAAAATCCAAATTAAACAACAAACATGCTACATTTGTATGTTCCAGATCCTGAACTCTGGTACAATCAGTAGGGGACCTAGTTAAACTGCCGCTACTACTAGTATATCAGTTGGAGTGTTAGTTAACCCTAACACTACTGGTACAATCAGTAGGGGACATGACAATAAAATCACATATCAAACCATATTACGAACCCTAACACTCCAGTAGCATTTTTGACAAAACTATGAACTACGTCTGATAAATCCAAACCCCTGAATATCCTAACAAAACACCTAACAAAGGAACATAAATGTTTGGCAGGGAAATCCCCCAAAACAAATAGAATGGATCTACCGCTAAAATCAACAAAAATATAACCGGAGAAGACCAAAATGTGGAGGGAGCTTCGATTCACTTACCAGCCAAGACATTCTGACCACCCTCTACTTGATATGGAAAGCAACAACAAATCCGTGCTCCGTCCTCCTATATCCCGTACCTATCGAAGACATCAAGATCAACACCGATAAAAGACACAAGACAAAATGAGATTCAATCAGTAGGAAACACACCGAAAACTAAAAAACAAATTAACCTAACAACAAACCCTAACCGGGATTGAGAACTCGAGTCGCTTCTGCTCCTATTCTCTGCCTCAACCACTCCTCTTCCCACTCTTTCAACGAATGCGCGGCGTAAGCTGTTCCATGGAAGAGAGAAACAAACCTTGTAGAAAGGAATTGTCACCACGAGCGCACTCCGCGAGCCCACTCCACAAGCCCACTCCACGAGGCCCGTAAAAAACAAGTCAGCCCGCTGACGCGTCGCACCAGCAACAACACAAACACACACACAAACAGCCCAAAAGTCAGAGCATGAATCTACAAGCACACGATAGGAATCTCCAAGCGCTCGACTTAAACTTATTAAGTATTATGCGCCTGATTTTTAGCAAATCCGAAGACTTATTATCGACAAAAGCCAACAATAGCACCATGCGTAGCAAACCAAAACACCTAGCAGCAAGTGACATGTTTAATTACAAGATCCATGTTACCTCCTAATGCCCATAATTCCTATTGAATAGAATGTCATCATGCTCTTCAATATAACATGCAATTCTCTTGCGTTTTCTTGTAACAACATCTGCAAATTCATAATGTCACCAATTAAGAAAAATAATGCTACATGAAGAGGAAGGATCTCTTAAGCATTGCTACTCCTACACAGAATGGTATATTGTCATGCTGCAAAGGGAAGTTCTGATTTTCTCGTGAAAAATGGAAACGGAATTTTATGGGACGGAAAAGGAAACTTTTATGTGGAAGCAGAAGTGGAAACAGAATGTCCTTTTCAGACTAAAGAGCCACATGACAAAAATTTGTCTTTTCTTCCTTTTCAATGTGGGTGCCATGGTTGTGCTTTGGCCTATTTTGGCAAGTCCTTGCCAATTTCCGTGAAAAAGGCTCAACCGAATCAATTATATGACATAATCACATAATCACATAATCCCTCCAGCCTTCTCACAAACGAGCATGAGCACCTGCACAACCTAGGGTTACGCACACTAGAACGCCGCTACGGTGGCACCGCCCACCCATCATCTGGTTCCATATTTGTATCCGTACCATATTTGATATGTATATGTTTCTCACAATATATGTTTCAATATTCGTAAATCTTTTTTTATGTATTTGTGTATTTTCCACAAATAAATCTGATAATAAATGTGGTAGTACTTAGTTAGGACACGTACGATGGGGTGATGTTAGCCTTCCTTTAGAGTTGCCTCATCAATTAGAAAGGGAAGGTTAGTTTTGGTTAGTTGGAGAAGAGAAAAAATTAGAAAGGGAAGGTTATTTTTTCTTAGCTAAGGGATGGTCTCTTAGAAAGTATAGAAAAATATGTTATGCATTGTCTTCCCTTAACGAATTAATTTTTTCACATTAATTTCTACGGATGATAATAAAAGATAATGCGTCATTTATTTATATTGTTTTCGCCTAAGGGAAGACACATCTTCCCTACCATTGTACGTATCTGAGAATTACTACATCAGTATTGTCAGTTAATCCAGAATATAGATTGAGAGGTAGTTAATATCCTTTATTAATTTGCTACACGTTAACAATCCCTTCTTTTCTCTCCCGCAATTAATGGCTGGGTGTGGCCGTTCTTTTTTTGCAATCTGCATGCATATGTACTAGGAAGTTTTCCGCGGTGACACGCCGCACCCTTGGCTACTAAACTAGTATTTGTTATCGCTGGAAAAAGTAAATCGGTTTCCTCGCAAAGAAATCATGAGTAAGATATTCTTTCTTAATAGAAATCTTAATTGCGGGAAGAAGAAATGGAAATGGAAGGGTCAAACTCATTTATCTGGGAAAGACATGGAGGATAAAAGTATAAAATTACTTATTAGAAAATTCTTAAAAATAACCTTTGTTATTAGAATTTGTATTTTTGATGATAAAAGGGAAGAAATCAGAAAAATGTAAAAGATAATCGTGAAGCGGTGAACAAAGAGGATAGCATGGAAAGTGGTGGAAGGTGGAGTATTTTTGTTCCCCGAGTTAGTATTTTCTCGGGTTGAAAGAGGCAGTGTGTGATAGAGTAAGTGTAAAGATGCCGAAAAAAAGGTAATAGTATTCTTTCCAACTGAAAGAAGCCACATATAGCACGGTAAGTATACTTTTTTATGGTACCGTAGAAGAACAGAGCATTAATTTTTCCTGGTAAAAGAGGTGACGAATGTTGGATTTTCCTCAAAACCACAACTAAAGAATTATGTACCGGTGAATAATTTATGATGAGTAGTAATTAGTGTACGGAACTATGGTTGAGATTAAATATTTGTGTAAAAATGATCACAATTGTGCGCCATTGAGTAATTGGCGTCGCAGAAATATGGCCCCTGAAAGAATAGCTATTAGGTATATAACGACTTATTTCATAGTTAACATCGTTAAATTACTATTGACCCACAAGATTTCTACCGAGAAATTGCTTTTGAGAGAAAAAAATGTAGTTAAACTCCGCGAAAAATTAATGTGAATTAGTTAACGCGACGAATTAGAATTGTCGCTAAAGAATTATTCTTTGGTGAAAATTTACCGGCAAATAATTAAATTTCTCTAGAATACTTCTACCGATAAAATATTACGGAAAGGTTTGAAAATTACTGGTAGCGAAAAAAGAGTTTTTTTTTAAAAAAGAGTGGCACTGTTCATGGACGCATGAAGAGTGCTCAAAGGCACGAGAGCTTAGCAAAAGTTGTCAGCCTTTATATATAGTATTATTATATGTTTCTAACAATACATGTTTCAATATTTGTAAATGTTTTTTTATGTATTTGTGTCTGTTTCCACAAATAAATATGATAATAAATGTGGCGGCATGTACAATGGGGTGATGTTAACCTTTCTTTAGAATTGCCTTGTTGGATTTTTGCTTAGTTGAAGAGAAAAATTAGAAAGAGAATGTTATCTTTCCTTAGCTAAGTGAAAACTATTTGATGCATAGTACGATATGTCTTCAATTAATGAATTAATTTCATACTAAAAAATAATTATTTAATATTACAATGATAATACTCGGAGATAATGCATTGTATCACTTATTTACTATATTGTTTTCTTTTGGTGACTTGGAAGCTAAGGGAAGCCACATCTTCCCTACGATTGTACGTATCTGAGAATTACTACATCAGTATTTTCAGATAATCCAGAATATAGATTCGGAGGTAGTTAAATTTCCTTTATATCTAAAAAAAGGTTAAATTTCCTTTATTAATGTGCTACACGTTAACAATCACTTCTTTTCTCTCCCGCAATTAAAGGCTGGGTGTGGCCGTTCTTTTTTTGCAATCTGCATGCGGCTGGAAAATAGGGAGGATGGTAAATCTGGAGATTGATTGCAGAATCGTGAGATTAATTTTCACCCAAATCTGAGGATATCATCATCGAGTAAATGACTGAATATATTGTTATATTGTGTGCATAAATGCCCATACATTTCCACACACCCGTCCCGGTGGCACCCCGTGTTCGATCGATGGAGGTGACGTTCGAGACGACGCAGGGTCGCCGGTTCACCGTCGAGATTTGGTATTTCTCCACCGTGAGGACGATCAAGGAGCACATCCTGAAGCAGGAGGACATCCCCGTGGAGTCGCAGAGGCTCTTCTTCCAGGGCAAAGAGCTCCATGACGACCACGACACGGAGCACTACTCCATCCTCGAGGGCTCCCACGTCCTCATCGTCCTGCCCGACGACGCTCCCGCCAGCGCCGCCGCCGTCGTCCACATCGTCGCATCCGCGCCATCGCTCGGCCGCAGCGTCGCCCTCGACCTGGATGCCTCCTGCAACGTCGCCCGGCTCAAGGAGGCGCTCCAGGAGCGCACGGACGGCGCGCTGCCCGCCGCCAGGCTGAGCGTGTTCTACGGCAAGGCGGAGATGGAGGACGACAAGACATTAGCGGAGTTCGAACCGCCGGCCCAAGGGATGGAGGTGCGCGTCGTCGTGCGCCAGCCGCCGTCGCCGCCGGTCTGCAGTAACGGGGGCGCCAAGACTAATAGTAGTAAGCAGCAGCAGCGGATGTCAGTGGAGGTGAAGTGGGGCGCCACGACGGCGACACTGGAGGTGAGCGACATGGACGCCGTCAAGGAGCTGCGGGCGAAGCTCGGCAGCGCGACGCCGCGCCTCCTCCTGCCCAACGACGGCGGGTACTTCTTCATCTACAAGCAGAACGTCATGGAGGAGGACCGCACGCTGCGCTGGCACGACGTGAAGAGCGGAGACACCATCGAGATCTTCAACGGCAGGGTCACCTGAGGCGTTTGATCGGCAGATGCATAACTCCTCATCGTTTGGTTCCATCAGGTTTATATATTGGTCTGCATCGAGTCGTAGCCCGTCATTTTGCTCTGCAGTTTGCATGGTGTAGCCTACATAATATTTAGAAAAAATCCGTGAATGTTGGTGCAATTTTTAAGTTAAGAAAAATGACTGATTGTTTTATTTCTACACGAGGATCCTATTTATTTGGTTAAGTTAGATTTCAATAATAAGACCTATTCCTTTGCTACTCTCAACTCCTCAAGTTTATCCATTTCGTGCAATTAGGAACGGAACAATAGGGATTAACAATGTTTCCTACATGCAGCCTTACTTTCTCCTCCTAGATTTTTTTTGTTTGGGAACCAGCCTGAGGTTGGGGTTAGGAGAATGCTTGTACCCCTTAACACGTCTCATAAAACGGAATATTTATTTAGTAGGAGACGACGTTCGTACTTATAGGGTAGGGTGTGATGACATTGTCAATTTTCAAGATCCAATCCGCCAACTCAGTCTTCCGAAGGTGCTTATAGGGTAGGGTGTGCGTGTATACCTTCATAGGGGTGAGTGTATGCGCGTGAATATGAGCGTCTACGTTTGTACTTTGTTTGTCAAAAAAAGATTTGTTTGTTTACGCGTGTAACGTCTCTAGTGAAACTAGTGGATACCCCGCGCATTGCAGCGGTCATATCAGATGATTATCATGTACTTAAAAAAAATGAATGAACAATATAAGAATATAATAGCATGTAATGAAATGACGATTATGGTATGTAGTATCAAGTATACCATGCATATTGTTGTTTTCCTTTTTAGATGGAATGACCCTATCTTCATTCCACTACCACCGATTTCCCTGCATAATCCACGTCAACAATAACATATACAAAAATCATGGGACCTAGGTTAGCCAATATTCAGGGCTACCTTTGTCCATGCATGTACGGTGCACCGTGAGCTGCTAAAAGATCAACACGATATTGCATGCCCTTGGGAAACAATTACAGAAAAGGAACAAAAAAGAAGCATGCAATAGCTTGCTTCTATCCGAATATGAACTTTTAGCATCCTATCGCCCAGTCAAATATGTTGAGAAGAATGGGGGCTTCAGCTTTAAGCGCTCCAGCTATTTAGTTCAGTCTTTCTGCACCTGCAGCTCTCATGCAACCGTTTTTCGTCATGATCATGTAGCCCAACACGTCTTCGGGTCTGGTTTATCTTTACTATTAAATGGGAGTTGGTCGTTTGACACTCAACGCACTTTGGTGGTCGTCATTGGAAGCATCCTGTTCGTCCAATCAATCTCACGATCTCCGCTTCGTCCGATCAAATCACACCCCAAATATCTCCACGCACAAATTAATTATGGTATAAAAATCAATCACGATATCTCACATCCAATCAAGTCAGACGGTCAACACTGAATAACTATGGTAACATCAATTACTCTCTAGGCTATGGCATGAGAAGATATTTCCTATTCCAGACTTGATTCTCCTCAATCACGTACAAAATAACTAGGCAAGTCGCGAATTGCAAGATATGCTCCAGCCTCCAGGAATACACTTTCCTATTCCCACGTAATTGCAAGGTACCTTCCTTCATTGCACGATACTCGTCCTTCCTATGATCTTCTGCTAATTATGTTTCCCTGTCACCGATGAAATTTAGCGATTGAGATTACAATACCCACCGAGAAGAAAAGGGTAAGCCATCGTGACTTTCTCGGTTCCTCCCATGGATCCCTAGATCAGGTCCGAGCGCCGCCACACCTTTCATCTCACCCCCAGCGCATGGAATCCGAGCTAGAGCCCCACAACGACCGCCGTCGGGAATCCACCGCGCTCAATCGGGGAAGTTCATCATGCTCTTGCTGCTCGCTGACCCAGACCTACCCGAGTGCACTGCCCATCCTCTGGATCTTCGTGCTGGTCCGGCGGCACTCCGCCTCTCTGGGCGCTGGTTCGCTGCGATGGTAGCGGTGCCACCAACGACGAGCACCTCGACCAGCTCCTCATCACGGGGATAAATTCGTTGCACCGCCTCCTAGAGAAGCCACTGGCCCGGCGGCGGCGGGGTGCCGAGGTCTACCCACATCCTCTACCTTTGACTGGTGCGGCAGCTCGAGCACCTTGCCGATCGCTCATCGATCTCACTTTTAGGTCGCAGGTAATTCTTGTCAACGGTTGGATCCTCTTTTACGTCCAATTTACAAGCGCTCATCGATCTCACTTTTATCTCCTCTCCCATCGTCATGTGCAGCTCCATACCAGCCATCTCCAGATCTCCTCCACCACTTGTGATGAGGTAAGCTTGATTTATGTTTGCTTCTGTTCAAGATTTTCCTAAATAATCATGATTTTGACTGCTTACAAGACTGCGTAGGCCCTGCTAAATATTGAAGAGGTGTATGTCCCAGCCATCGGCAATCCTTCTGCCTACAAGGTATTTGAAAAAATGCCTATGCCAAGTTGATCATGCTAAAACACTCCGCCATTATGGCAGAAATTCATGATGCAATCATTGATATTATAGTGCAGTCTTTGTATTTATATTTACTTTTTGTGAGTTATCCCCTTTCCATTACTGTTCCCAAATTTAATTTTTCAGTGCCATTGTTTTATTTAAGTATGTTTGTTTATGTTCGACTGAATTCTTCTATTGGTAGTCGAACAGTTGCATTTGCATATAACGGAGACAACAATGGCTTGGAGTTAGGCGATGATCGTGCTACACTCAGAGTCATGTGGGGTGTGGGTGGCGGCGTGAGTGTGCAGCGGTGCCATAAGCATTCAAGGTATCATTTGAAATATAGTCTCCAATGCAGATCAATCCCATGGCACTGTCTCCTTCTCATGCATGCTTCTAGAGGCTAGCAATTGTGCACCGATTCCCCCTCTCCTTAGAATGGCGCTTCAATGAGAAATACGGCGGCGGCCGCAGCGGCGACGCCATCATTGATGAATGAACTTCTCTTTTAATTGGCGATGCAACACACAAGGATCCTCCCTCTGACCATTATACAAATGATGATCAATGTCTTTACCAACATGAGTATGGGCAAGGTAGCCGTCTCCTTCAAAAGCACACCATCGAAAACACATGCACCATCAATGGCTTGTTCCTGCACGTCCTGAATTCCTGACTAAGAAAATGTATATATGATACTAACTTTAAGTAGCTGAATTAGGTTGACATGAAGGGACTGGTAATGGATCAGCAAGCCAGCTTGGTAGTGGTCGGACAAGATGTCTTGATATCTGGTCAGGTAAAATTGTGTACTTGTACTACTTTTGATATGTCTGCCGATGAACTTATCTCATCAGCATTTACTTCATAATCATGCTCATTTTTTTCCACCTAGATGAGCTCAGCTTGCACACTCCTCGCCTATATCCCAATTCAGAGCCAGGGCATAAAGAAACTTCTGGTCCTCTTGCTTGTAGTTGATTTCAGCCTTTTTAAGTTGTCCAGATAAATGGAATAAAGAGTTGACTATTTTGTTCTGAATTGTTCTGCTATTGTAGACTTCTTCCTTCTAGAATTAGATTCTCTCGCTGAAGTGTACTTAGTTGAATTGGTGAACACATAACAACTGATTGCATCTGGTTGTACATATAAGCTCTAGAAATATTATTTGCAAAATTATATTGGAAATTACTACACAGGGCTTAGATAATGATATCGGGAATATTATTTGACTGATTGGATTCCGTAAGTGATATCATTTAGACAGAAAGACAGGCATACAGTTTCATAATGATACCATGTAGTGAATTTGTCCTCTTTACTGATTGGCTCCATCTTACAGGCTGCACGCAAATGCTATCATTTCATATTTTTAAGGGACTACATTCATTTGAGAAATTTAGCATGGTTGATATTACTGATCTTAGCAGAAATTTGTTTGAATTTATGATCACTATTCCCACCGTTAATTTGGTCTCATAGTATACATGTGCGATTGATTAGGAATGGCAGTACTTTAAGAATTGTGATTGCTCATATGGTTTGCTGCTAGCTAGCTACCTATACCAAAGAGAGATAAATCTATGCAATGTAATTAAATTTTCTATAAATTTTCCGGCAATTATGTGGCAACGACTGAATCTCGGGACAATTTAATATCCGTAGGAGTTGGAGGGAGGACAGAGCATGCAATTCTTTAGGGAGCACAACAGTATTTTCAGTCCTGAAGCAGCAACTCTTGCAATGACGGGAGACTAACACAACTTGTTGCACGGACAATCAAGTTTTTTTTTTGTTCAGGATAAAATATATGAAGTGCTAATTATCATCACTCCGTGCATTACTGCAATTTTAGCACAGGATTATTACAACCTGAAAATATGTGTTGCACTTCCAAAACGCATGACATGCCTGCCAGCAGGCAATTCACTAAATTGAAAGAGTTAACAAAGTGTATGGTTTTGGCTGAATTTCAATTACTGGTTGGCTTTCAATTCTGAATTTCCGCTCTGTTCAGATATAGTTTGATGATATTTTGGCAATTTCATCACGAAAATGGGCATCATTGAGGAAAATGAACTTCGAATGGAGGCAAGACTCTGTCGACCGGGAGGCCATGTTGTCCAAATTAAGTAAAGGGCAAATGAAAAGAAGGAATTGTATTGATCAAAGTTCTTTACTTTTTTTAGATTTTTGCTGGGACAGACTGGTAGAACCTAATACCTATTTTTCTGCTCTTAAGTCTATTATAAATTATCTAATCCTCTCTATTTTTTTTATTTGCTCTATGTTTGACAGTGGAAGGGTGGGCCTGGTGCAGCGGTAGAGCCTCACCGCCCCAGGTTCGAGTCGCGGTCTCCTCACATTGCACTTCGTGAGGGTAAGGCTTGCCACTAACACCTTCCCCAGACCCCGCACAGTGCGGGAGCTCTTAGCACTGGGTACGTCCTCTATGTTTAACAGTCATTTGAGTCACTGAGCATCTGGAATAACCGAATAGCAAAAACAGATCCAACATCCTTTCAATCTGAGAACAGAGGTGAATAACAAAATCTTTGGCTGTGGTTTTATTTTTTAGTCCGCAAGTTGGTAGTATAGTAGATTCAGTACTGGTCTACTATTATTGATATATTGGATGATGCATGAATCGTTTTATAACAGAAAAGAAGACGGTATAGACAACACCAGTTTTTCAAACAGTACAAGTAATGATGATTTCCGGATGAGAAAATTAATTCTTTTATTTCTCGCATGGATTGATGAATTGCGCGTCCATGTAGTGAATGATGAAATCTGCCCTGGATGGCGTGGATTGATGAATTGATTTATGTATGTGTCAACACATGTTTCATAATAAGCTCTCTGCGTGTGGTGATGGATGTGATACCCTTGTGCAACCCATTTGCACCGATTATTTGATCGCATTTCCATGTTTATCTTATGTATTTCACACACTAATCTACTAATGGTCCCGTCGCTTTTATTTTTCGACATATTTGATTCATGGAACAAGGATTTTATTGTGTCTTGCATTTTTTTTACCCAACCAATTATCCTTACAAGGGTATGGGAATCTGTATGAGAAGGGAACATCATATATATTCATAAGCACGGCCCAAATTTGACTATGTAGCAAAATAAAAGGAATAGACATTGAGGTCGCAATTGGCAAAACCTACGCAAGCATGTGTATCCATCTTTTTATGTGCATTATTTTAAATGTGCGGGAGAGAAGAAATTTGAAAAGGGTGAGATGATAGTCGTCCAGAGCAAGTAGACGTAGGGCGATAATGGTTGCAACAGAGCCATAATGCAAGTACTCACTGTGTCCCAAAATATAAGGCATGTTTTTTTTCTGCACGCAGGACTACGAACGCAAATATGTACCAAAATATATGTTAGAATGTTTAAGTTGAATTTGTGTATTCGTCTTGCAAATCTCTTTCATTTCATATATATTTGTATAAATTTTGTGGACATTATAAGCACAAATTATAGTAAAATTAGCAAATGGTTGACCGGTTGACCAGTGAAATTTAAGAACGAACATTATGTTAAATGGAGTATTATGCTTCCCCCGTCCCAAAAAAGCTTCCTCCGTCCGAAAGAATGACTTAGATTTGTCTAAACTTGCACAAATCCAAGTCAGTTATTCTTGGACGGAGAAATTAATTAAAAATATTTTGACCAATGTAACATATCTAAATCTGTCAGACCGTAGCAACGCACGGGCATTCAACTAGTACCTTAAGAAATCCAACTGTTATATAGCATGGGTGTTAGATTGTACTACTACGGGAAAATAAGTAATGAACTAATGATGCATATTTTTTTTGGAAAAAAACAATCTGAAATACGTGGAGAAGAATGTGGACTTCAACTTGAAACTCAAATGATACAAACAGAGCTGCAGAAAACGAAGTAGATGATAAACAAAGAGATGAAGGCCTTTCTCGTACCTGAAGATGAGTGTTAAATTTCAGTAAAGAAGTACTTGTAACCTGTAGAGCTCTAGAAACAAATGCAATTCAACCACCCCTAAAATCTTGTAAAATAAGTAGAAGATGAAATCAAAAGGAGGAGGACTAAGCAAGAGATCAGATTCGTCCAGAGGTTCGACGGATGTGGGAAGTTTCTTCACATCAGGCAACACCAGGAGGTGACAATATCAAAATTCTGAGCAGGTTGTTTGATGAGAAGAAGCCATCAAAGGGGTTCAAATAGGGAGAGTACAGCAACAACAGGTAGCCAGGAAGCCATTAAAATCATTACAACGCCTCTTCAAATTGCAGCACGAGAGATGGTGCGCAAGCAGACGGTTAGTGTTCCGATTGAACGTAAAATGAAAGCACATGCTAGCAATATGGGACATCAGAGGCCGGGTACCTGGCCTTTTTGGGTGCATGCGAGAGCAAACCATTTTTTTCCTTCCGCTAGCACTGGGATAGTGGGTTCCTTCACATGGCTCGTGCATGGTGATTAGTAGGGCTAGGATAAGAAGAAACCGAACTGGGATGTGATGGAAGATGTTTTTTTATATAAAAAAGGGAGGATTGATTCGTTAGACTACATGGAAGCAATGAAGCTATGATTTTTAGTGGCACTAATGAAAGGATTAATTTTCCAATAGTGGAAGACCCGTAGTGGAAGGAAAATTGATCCCTTAATGATGTGAATATGAAGCGATGAGGAACCAATGAGACTACTACTCTGTTGGTGCGTCCAACATGTAGCCAAGAGGGTTGGGCAAAGCAAGGAAGGAGCTTGTAGGACCACACTACGGTTAGATTACAATCTAATAGCTAGAGATAATAGAGATGATGTGGCTTATTGTGGAAAGAGCTTGCAAACATTAAATGAAGATAGTGGGGATCAACTTTATAGATATTATAGATATATAAGAGCATCTCCAATAGATGGCGGGCTAAAATCTTTATACATTTCGTTTTTTTGGGCGCGGGCACGTCTCTAGGTTTTCCAGACGCGTGAAAAAATACAGCACGGAAATAGCGTTTTACCAGACATTTTGCATACATATGGTTGAAAATAAGATCAAACACACAGCTAAAAAATATGTTTTAAAACGACGACAAGAACGATAATTAAACGGATACAATACATATAAAAATCGAAGAAGTCGAAGTCCGATGCCGACGACTCCGACGGCTCGGTCAAAACCAAATCCACCCAAGAAGTTGCTGGCAGCGGTGGCATTGCACAACGGTGACGAGGCTGTCGAAGCCGACCAAGAACTCCGCCTCCACGAGCGACCCACAGTCCTTGAAGTTGAGCTGTTGGCGGGGGCGCCCGAGACGCCATGTCGCCGCGTCATATGCGTGCGCCGCCTTCTCCACGATGTCGAAGGTGCCGAGGGTGAGGCGAGCACCGCCGGTGCGGATCTCCGCATAGAACGTGCCGCTCGGGCAGGGCGCGCACGCTAACGAAAGCTGAGGAGTTGTGTCGGGGGGGGGGGGCATGGCGGCGGTGGTGCACGTGGAAAGGGAAGTGGCGCGTGGAAGGCGAGAGGGCGGCGCGTGGCGGGAGGGAGTTTCAGCGGCGGTTGAAGACGCGTCGCGTGCGCCGTTTTACACCGCGCGCGGAAGAGCGCACACCAAATCTCCCGCGGGTGGCAAAAAGTTCAGTGTGCGCGCTATTTTGGCGTGCCTATTGGAGCGAAATTTTTCGACGTGGGAGCGTTATAATGGCGATTTTTACCGCGCGGGCGTCTTTTGGCGCGTCTATGGGAGATGCTCTAACACACTGTTCTTTTGAATTTCATTCCTCTTTTAATGAGCTCATTTTCATGTTGTTATTGTTCATCTCATCTATAGCCTCCTTTTCATTGAAGTGCTGAAATTTGGGCATAATATAACATATGCAATCCGGATGAATGCAAAATTCATTTTCTTCACGACCTTTATGATTCATAGACTATGTTGTGAACATGACATTTCTTGTGCATACAAAATTAGAACATGAACTTTGTGTAGTTTTAAGAGAACATCACAACACCAAGAGTGGCAACATAATCTTCAACGAAGTATTTAAGATGCAGATTTTAGTTCGTACAGTTCAATTCATACGGGCATAGTGATTGATATTTTTCTCCGAGTAACTTCTACCTGACAAGGAGGTTACAGGTTTGCACACGAATAAGTTCTACAGAAGTTTTAGAATTTAGTCCCGCAATCATAATTGAAGCATCTTGTTGGGCTGGTGATCTTTCTTTTCCTTTCCAGAAATGTTTGCAATTTCTCTCTCTCCACCCCTCTCGTCTGAGAGCGTCCTTAGTCGCCCCAGCGCTCCTCCCCCTCTCCTCCGGTGGCTCTGCCGGCCGGAGTAGGTGGGGGAGGAGAGGCCGGCCCTCTCTCCTATATAGCTTTAGGATTAGGTGGTCTACCCATGTGGAGCCTGGCGTTATGCCATTAGGTCCGGCCAGATCCGGTGTAGTTTAGGGTTCCTCCTTCTCGTCTGGTTGCTCCGATGGCCGTAGTTGCTTGAGAGAAAGAGGAGCACCGTCTCCTTCAATAAAGCCGGTGTTTGTGGTGGGGGTGGTCTGAGAAGGGGGGCTGTGCTCTCTTGCTGTTGTTGTCGCTGTCCTGTCGTGGTGGCGGGGGGAGATGAGAGAGAGGAGTTCTGCTCATCTTTAGGCGGCACCTTCACCGGTGGCGGTGGTTCTGCTTCGACATGTGCATCCAAGCTAGAGGTATCTCTGCCTCTGCTATCCATGTCCGGCATGGCGGCCCATTAGCGACAACCTCCAAATCGGAGGCCCTGCTTCGTCCTAGCTGCTGGAGCTCGGCGCTTTGCTGCTACCAAGTGGTACGTTCCCGGTGGCTTCAAGGCGTCCAGCGGCGACGGATCTACGCCGAAAAGGGGTGTTCAGGCGCTCGCGCCCTGTTGATACGTCTCCAACGTATCCATAATTTCTGATGTTCCATGCTTGTTTTATGACAATACTTACATGTTTTGCTTGCACTTTATAATGTTTTTATACGTTTTCCGGAACTAACCTATTAACAAGATGCCACAGTGCCAGTTCCTGTTTTCTGTTGTTTTTGGTTCCAGAAAGGCTGTTCGGGCAATATTCTCGGAATTCGACGAAACGAAGACCAAAGATCCTAATTCACCGAGACGGACCAGGACACCGAAGGGGAGTCAGAGGGGAGGCCTGGGGCCCCCACACCATAGGGCCGCGCGGGCCAGCCCCTGGCCGCGCCGGCCTATGGGGAGGGCACCCTGTTGCCCCTCCTGCGCCGCCTCTTCGCCTATATAAGCCCTTTCGACCTAAAAACGCGATACCTTTTGACGAAACTCCAGAAAGACTCCAGGGGCGCCGCCGCCATCGCGAAACTCCAATTCGGGGGACAGAAGTCTCTGTTCCGGCACCCTGCCGGGACGGGGAAGTGCCCCCGGAAGCCATCTCCATCGACGCCATCGCCTCCATCATGCTTCGTGAGTAGTTCCCCCATGGACTACGGGTTCTAGCAGTAGCTAGTTGGTACTCTCTATCCCATGTACTTCAATACAATGATCTCATGAGCTGCCTTACATGATTGAGATCCATCTGATGTAATCGGTGTTGTGTTTGTTGGGATCCGATGGATGATACATTATGATTAGTCTATCTATAAAGTTTGTGAAGTTATTGTTGCTGCAATCTTGTTATGCTTAATGCTTGTCACTAGGGTCCGAGTGGCATGATCTTAGATTTAAGCTCTATAATTATTGCTTAGATTGTATCTACAAGTTGTATGCACATGTCACTGTCCGGAACCAAAGGCCCCGAAGTGACGAAATCGGGACAACCGGAGGGGATGGCGGTGATGTGAGGATCACATGTTTTCACCAAGTGTTAATGCTTTGCTCCGGTACTCTATTAAAAGGAGTACCTTAATATCCGAGTAGATTCCCTTGAGGCCCGGCTGCCACCGGCTGGTAGGACAAAAGATGTTGTGCAAGTTTCTCATTGCGAGCACGTACGACTATATATGGAAAACATGCCTACATGATTAATAAGCTGGATGTTCTAACTTAATGCTTTGAATCCTATCAATTGCCCAACTGTAATTTGTTCACCCAACACTTGTCACTTGTTATTGGAGAGTGATGACCCACAAGTATAGGGGATCGCAACAGTCTTCGAGGGAAGTATTACCCAATTTATTGATTCGACACAAGGGGAGACAAAGAATACTTGAAAGCCTTAACAGCGGAGTTGTCAATTCAGCTGCACCTGGAAACAAACTTGCTCGCAAGAGTTTATCGATAGTAACAGTTTTATAGTAGTAGCGGTAGTGAAATAACAGCAGCAGAGTAACAAAGACAGCGAGTAGTGATTTTAGTAAACAGCGAGGATTAAAATATCGTAGGCACGGGGATGGATGACGGGCGTTGCATGGATGAGAGAAACTCATGTAACAATCATAGCAGGGCATTTGCGGATAATAATAAAACGGTATCCAAGTACTAATCAATCAATAGGCATGTGTTCCAATTATAGTCGTATGTGCTCGCAATGAGAAACTTGCACAACATCTTTTGTCCTACCAGCCGGTGGCAGCCGGGCCTCAAGGGAAACTCTCTGGATATTAAGGTACTCCTTTTAATAGAGTACCGGAGCAAAGCATTAACACTCCGTGAACACATGTGATCCTCACATCACTGCCATTCCCTCCGGTTGTCCCGATTTCGTCACTTCGGGGCCATTGGTTCCGGACGGCGACATGTGTATACAACTTGCGGGTAAGATCATAAACAACGAATATCTTCATGAATCAATAACATGTTCAGATCTGAGATCATGGCACTCGGGCCCTAGTGACAAGCATTAAGCATAACAAGTTGCAACAATATCATAAAAGTACCATCTACGGACACTAGGCACTATGCCCTAACAATCTTAAGCTATTACATGACCAATCTCATCCAATCCCTACCATCCCCTTCGGCCTACAGCGGGGAATTACTCACACATGGATGGGGGAAACATTGCTGGTTGATGGAGAGGCGTTGGCGGTGATGGCGGTGATGATCTCCTCCAATTCCCCGTCCCGGCGGAGTGCCGGAACGGAGACTTCGGCTCCCGCGACGGAGTTTCGCGATGTGGCGGCGTTACGGAGGGTTTACGGCGACTTCGACTTCTCCCCGTGCGTTTTTAGGTCGAGGCGAATAAGTAGTCCGAAGGGGAGCGTCGGAGGCCGGCCGAGGGGCCACACCACATGGCCGCGCGGGCCCCCCGGGCCGCGCCGCCATGTGGTGTGGGGCCCTCGGGCCTCCACTTCAATTGTCCTTACGGCTCCGTCATTATTCGGGAAAATAGGCCCTTTCGTCAAAATCCCGAGGTTTTTCCTGAAAGTTGGATTTACTGCACAAAAACGAGACACCGGAACGAGTTCTGCTGAAAACAGCGTTAGTCCGTGTTAGTTGCATCCAAAATACACAAATTAGAGGCAAAACAATAGCAAAAGTGTTCGGGAAAGTAGATACGTTTTGGACGTATCAACTCCCCCAAGCTTAGCTTATTGCTTGTCCTCAAGCAATTCGGTTAACAAGCGAGCGATAAAAGAACTTTCACGAACACATTTGCTCATATGATGTATATATTCTCATGATATGGCTAATACTTGAGCAGTTCATAATAAGGTATATGCAAATAAGATCATCTAACAGCTATGTCAATCATGAAGAGGTACCAACAATTAATAATAAGCATCATGAATCATGTATATAAGCAGGATTGCAATGTTCATAAGAGAGTATGATAAAGTGGTATCTCGCTTGCTTGTATTTGATTGGCAAAACATAAATGCCCGGGCACCTCTGGAGTTTATAGAAAGACTAGAAGTAGTGATCGTCAAAGATAAAAGTATCAAAGTTATACCACAATCAATCATATTTTGAGACAAGCATATTATACTAAGAATGATAGTTGTGCTCTCAAGAAAGTGCTCAAAGAAAGGATGGAGACACAACATAAAAGTAAAAGATTGACCCTTCGCGAGAGGGAAGCGAGGGATTAACATGCGCTAGAGCTTTTCATTTGTAAAGCGAGGAGTAAAATTATTTTGAGAGGTGTTTGTTGTTGTCAACGAATGGTAATGGGTACACCAACTACCTCGCCAACCGGACTTTCAAGAGCGGCTCCCATGAATTATTTGCATGTTTATGTGGCACTCTTTCCAACCTTTCTTACACAAACCATGGCTAACCGAATCCTCGGGTGCCTGCCAACAATCACATACCATGAAGGAGTGCCTTTTTATTTTAGTTTTATTATGATGATGACACTCCCCCAACCTTTGCTTACACAAGCCATGGCTAACCGAATCCTTCGGGTGCCGTCCAACAATCACAAACCATGGAGGAGTGTCTATTTAAGTTAATTAATTCGGGACTGGGAATCCCATTGCCGAGCTCTTTTTGCAAAATTATTGGATAAGCGGATGTGCCACTATTCCATATGAGAGTCCGTCAAAAGTAAATGACAAGGTTGAAAGCTAAACACCACATACTTCCTCATGAGCTATGAAACATTAACACAAATTAAGAAGCATTTTGAAGATTTTAAAGGTAGCGCATGAGAATTTACTTGGAATGGTTTGAAATGCCATGCATAGGTATTTATGGTGGACACTCTGGAATAACTTGGTTTTCATGTGTTTGGAGGCACGAGCAGCGTTCCCGCTCAGTACAAGTGAAGGCTAGCAAAAAGACTAGGGAGCGACAAATCAAGAGAGCGATGCTTGTCATAATCATGCTTGCGGCAAAATAAATTAAACTGAGGCATAAAAGTGATACAAGAACTCTGAAGCAATGTAAATCATTGAGGCTTAATTGACTTTTGTTCAGTCATATGCATGCGTGAGCATGTGCCAAGTCGATATAAATGAATTATTCATAGGAGGATACCACAATGCCATACTTACTTATGAATAAAACAATGCAAGCAAACATCCATGACATGCTACTCATATTAATAGATTGGAGCTAATCATGAGAGATCATGAACTACTAAACTTTCTCAAATAACATATACCTCACATGAACCAACTAAGCATGCTCACATGGATGAGTATATGTACAAAAATGAAAACAAATAGAGTTCATACCAGCCTCTCACCACAATCAGATTGTCGTAGATCGTCATTATTGCCTTTCACTTGTGTAGCTTGGATAATATGAAATGAAAACCACGCTCCAGCCACCGAAAACCATTGAACTCAAAATGAACTTTACAAAACCAAATAAGAACAGCAAATATTTTTGGTGTTTTCGAATTTGAGAGCAAGAACAAAAGGAAACAAACAAACAAAGCAAAATCTTTTTGGGTTTTCTTATAGCAAACTAGCAATAGCAAATAAAGCGAAACAAATGCAAAAACCAAGATAAACAAATGATGAAGAGAAACAACAGAAATATTTTTGGTCTTTTTGTGTTTTGGGAAAGAAACAAAGTGAAAACAAGCAATAGCAAACTAAAAGAAACACAGAAAAGCGAGATGGCAGAAATCTGCCAAAACCTGACAGCAGTACAGAAATCGATTTTTAAAAAATCTTACGTTGCTCAGTTCGAAAAGTGTTCAACTAATGAAAGTTAGATAACAACCTGGGGAACATGCACAAAAATTTGCAACTCAAAATACTGTTCTGGCTGGGCGCACGAATTTTTACGGTAACAGCCCAGAATCTGTTTTCAGGCAGCACTTCCCCAAATATCATCTTCCTCTCATTAGAAAACCACTCAAAGAGACTAAACAAGTATATACAAGTATCCAGCAATCATAATATGCAAAGAATGAGTGATGCCGGTATACCTCCCCCAAGCTTAGGCTTTTGGCCTAAGTGGAGTTCAATTCCATCGATCCCATGAGGTAGTGTCTCCGTAGTACGACGAAGATGGATCATATTCCGGATATGTGCTAGAAGAAGCACCCGGATACGTGACGGTGTAATCGTAGGAGGGCTCGGCGTCCTCGGAGTCATGTTGCTGATGGAAATCTTGTATCTTCATATGTTCATCCACCTCCTCCTTAGTGTGGGACCATGGTTGCCTGTCAATATCAAACAAACCTGGTTGGGGAAGAGGGATTTCTTTCTCATCCCCGTCAGCAAACAACATTCTATAGGCCATATTATCTAAAGTAGACTCAGTAGTAACAAATTGATGGCTTTTCATAGCAATGATATCAAGCCTCCTAGGGGCTAATGGCACATCATTAGGATCAACAGGAAGCTCTAGATGTGTTAAAATGCGCAGTGCAATAGTTCCTCCAAAAATAGGCCCCTTGGTAGACAAGCGGCGAGCAATAAGAGAACCAAGATGATAAGACGTCTGTCCAGTAAGTGCAATATTCAAGAAAGCAAGATGGTAACTAGAAATATTGCTAGTATTCTCCCTACCAAGTATGCTAGTGGCAACGTAATATGCAAAATATTTAATGGCGGGGAGTTGAATGTTCCTTATCTTGCCCCGCTGAATGGTGCGGCAGTCATCATTGGTGATCCCTCGATAGAGCTCCAACAAGTCCCGAGGGTTGTTATCGATCCTCCTTGCTGTACCTACGGGGCGATATCCAATGCACGACAAAATTCATCCAATTCCATAGTAACAGGAGTACCATAGATCTTGAATGCAACTGTCGGATTATATTCCGCGTTTTGGAACTGGAAGCTCTCAACAAAAATCTTGGTGAGCATGTGGTATTGCTCCCTTTCATCTCCAACGTAGGTGGCTAAGCCCGCCCTGTTGACAAGGGTGAAGAAATCCTCCAATATCCCTGCATTCCTTAGAAAATCATAGCATGGGAAAGTCGAAGCATTAGGAGGCCCGTTGTCCTCTTCGGGCGCGAAGCTAGGCGCGATGACGTCCTCGTTGTACGACCGCCTAATTTGGGTGGCGGTCCTAGAAGGCCTCCCGGTGCTGGTTGTTCCCTTCTTGAACAATTCTCCAAATTTGAACTTCTTCATTTTCTGAAATTTTCAACAAACAATATAAAACTTGATTTGGTGACATATAATTGAGGGAAACTACCATAGGAACTTGCTAGAGTACTAATCATGCATCAAAACTAATTTCTACCAATTAGAACAAGCATGCAAGCTCACTAAACATGTTACCTACAGCAGCAAAATATTCAAGATATACTCAATCAAACAAAATTCTACTTGGATGGGTGGAGGAGTCACATACCAATGAGCAAATGTGCCAAATTTCAGTAGGAAATCCGAGCTGAGCAAAGAGATCGAGAAATCTGGAGTTCTTGAGCAAAAACGCGAGTGAGAGGAAATTGGTTCGAGTTTTTTCGGGAGAGAGAAGGTGCTGGGAGGAAGAGATGACAAAGTGGGGCAAGGAGGGGCCCACACCACATGGTGGCGCGGCCACCTCCTTGGCCGCGCCGGCCTGTGGTTTGGCGCCCTCTGGTGCCCCACGGGTCATCCTCTGGTGCTCCCAGGTGCCTCGTCGAAAAATAGGACCAACGGTATAATTCTCGCGAATTTTTGAAAACTTTGAAAAATGCACATTTTACGGGTATTAAGTTTATTATTACTGGCCGGGAAAATTTTTGAAATCTCAAATCAACTAAGAAACTTTGCAAATTAAAAATGCTACAGCAACTAAAGCAAGTGGAGGAAGAAAGAGATGTTGTTTACCTCCTCTATGCATATAAAAGGTATTTGTTAACAAGGTTGATCAAGTCTTGCCACCAAATAAATTTTACATAGCATATGAAGAAATAAACCTCAAATCAATCATGTTACCTTGAATTGTATTGATATGGATCCAATCACAAGAGTTTGATATTCTTCTTTAGGCTCATATATAGGACAATCAATAGTTCCCACTTTGATAGTTCTCACATGAGAAATAGTATTAACTCCGCACGCTTTTTCAATCCTCTTGGGGAAATAGACGGTGTGTTCATTATCATCAACATTGAAAGTAACCTTTCCTTTGTTGCAATCAATGACAGCCCCTGCGGTGTTAAGAAAAGGTCTCCCAAGAATAATAGACATATTATCGTCTTCAGGCATTTCCAACACAACAAAATCAGTTAATATCAAGCAGTTATTAGTAACTTGAACAGGGAACATCCTCACATATACCAACGGGAATAGCAGTAGATTTATCAGCCATTTGCAAAGATATATCAGTAGGTATCAACTTATCTAAGTAAAGTCTCTTATAAAGAGAAAAAGGCATAACACTAACACCGGCTCCCAAGTCACATAGAGCAGTTTTAACATAATTATTCTTAATAGAACAAGGAATAGTAGGTATACTGGTCGCCCAACTTATTTGGAACTTTGCCATTGAAAGAGTAATTAGCAAGCATAGTGGAAATTTCCTCATTGGGGATTTTCCTTTTGTTAGTAACAATATCTTTCATATACTTTGAATAAGGTGGCAATTTAATAGCATCGATCAAAGGGATTTGCAAGAATAAAGGTTTCATCCAATCACAGAATTTATTATAGTGTTCCTCTTCCTTTGATTTTAGTTTCTTAGCAGGAAAAGGCATTGGCTTTTGCACCCAAGGTTCTCTTTCATTACCATGTTTCTCGGCAATAAAATCTTCTTTAGTATACTTTTTATTTTTAGCATGCTTTTCAGGTTCTTTTTCAACCTCTTCTTTATCAGGAGTATCATTCTTATCATTATCTTCACTATTCTCATGTTCATTACCACTTTCAGTTTCAGCATCAGAAATAGAAATACTATTAGGATCATTAACAGGTTCAGAGGATTCTACAACATTTTTATGTTTCTTCTTCTTTTTCTTAGAATGAGCTCTAGGTTTAGTTTGTTGAGAATCTTGTTCAATTCTTTTGGGATGCCCTTCAGGATATAGAGGATCCTGGGTAGAGACACCACCTCTAGTTGTTACTTCATAAGCTTGTTTTTCTTTAGCATTATTTCCTAACAAATCATTTTGCACTTTAGTGAGTTGATCAATTTGAGTTTGAATCATATGAAAATGTTTAACAAGCATCTTAACATCATTGGAGGTTCTCTCCACAATATCATGCAATTGACTAATAGCTTGAGAATTTTCCATTAGATGATTCTCTACTCTCATATTAAAATTTTGTTGCTTAACAATATAATTATCAAACTCATCTAAGCATTGCGCAGGAGGTTTTGAATACGGAATATCTTCCCTAGTAAAGCGTTGAAGGGAATTTACCTCAATCATGGATGAAGGGGGAATTATCTCACATATATCTTCTATTGGAGGTAGATTCTTCACATCTTCAGATTTAATACCTTTCTCCTTGAGAGACTTCTTGGCTTCCCTCATATCTTCATCATTCAATTTAATTAAACCCCTCTTCTTCACTATTGGCGTTGGAGTTGGTTCGGGCGTAGTCCAATCATCATAATTCCGGCCTATTTTAGCCAATAATTCTTCGGCGTCGTGCGGAGTTCTTTCCTGAAAACACAACCAGCACAACTATCCAGGTATGCCCTAGACTCAATGGTTAGTCCACTATAAAATATATCAAGTAAATCATGCTTTTCTAAATCATGATCAGGCAGAGCTCTAATAAGAGAGCAAAATCTCGCCCAAGCCTCAGGCAATTTCTCTTCATCTCCTTGATCAAAATTATAAACTCTCCGCAAGCGGCATGTTGAGCACTAGCGGGAAAGTATTTCCGAAAGAAAACGACAAGTAATTCTTTTGGACTTTTAATAGAACCAGGTGGCAAACTATTATACCAAGTTTTAGCGTCATCCTTTAATGAGAATGGAAAGATTTTAGCAACAAAGTAGGTACGCTTCTTAACATCATCGAGAAAACAAGCTACTCAAAGTAGATAACTCGGTCATGTGTTCAACGGCACTTTCTTTTTCGGTACCACAAAAAGGTGTTTTCTCAACAATAGCTATATGAGATAGATCAAGAGAAAAATCATAATCTTTATCCCTAATGTTTATAGGAGATGTGGCAAATTTAGGATCGGGAGACGAGTCTATATCTAACGGTATGTTACGCAAGCAACTTTTTAATTTTTCTTGCATCGGTAGTAGCATGGCATTTTTCAATAAAATCATCATCAAGTTCCACATAATCTTCATCAAGATCATCACTAGAGTATTCAAGTTCGGGTGAATTAACAGGTGTAGTAACATCGGGAGTTTCAGCATTTTCAATTTGTCTAGACCTAGCAATTTTAGCATCTAGAAAAGTTCCCAATGAACCACTATCATCAAGCACAGCAGAAATATTATCAATATTATGAGAGTTTTCAGATTCAGCGAAGTACCAGCATTTGAAGCATGTGGCGGTGAAACAACTTTATCAATCACGAGATGGTGAATCAAGAGCAACGAGAGGTACTCAGAGTTGTACCTTTTCTTGTAGTGGATGGTAATATGGCGACCTTAGTATCGCGAGTTTTACCCATGATGGAGAATTTGCAGCGAACAATATTAATCCAAGTGAACTTCCAAATAAAGCTATGCTCCCCGGCAACGGCGCCAGAAAATAGTCTTGATGACCCACAAGTATAGGGGATCGCAATAGTCTTCGAGGGAAGTATTACCCAATTTATTGATTCGACACAAGGGGAGACAAAGAATACTTGAAAGCCTTAACAGCGGAGTTGTCAATTCAGCTGCACCTGGAAACAGACTTGCTCGCAAGAGTTTATCGATAGTAACTGAGTTTTATAGTAGTAGCGGTAGTGAAATAACAGCAGCGAGTAACAAAGACAGCGGTAGTGATTTTAGTAAACAGCAGGATTAAAATACTCGTAGGCACGGGGACGGATGACGGGCGTTGCATGGATGAGAGAAACTCATGTAACAATCATAGCGAGGGCATTTGCGAGATAATAATAAAACGGTATCCAAGTACTAATCAATCAATAGGCATGTGTTCCAATTATAGTCGTACGTGCTCGCAATGAGAAACTTGCACAACATCTTTTGTCCTACCAGCCGGTGGCAGCCGGGCCTCAAGGGAAACTCATTGGATATTAAGGTACTCCTTTTAATAGAGTACCGGAGCAAAGCATTAACACTCCGTGAACACATGTGATCCTCACATCACTGCCATTCCCTCCGGTTGTCCCGATTTACGTCACTTCGGGGCCATTGGTTCCGGACAGCGACATGTGTATACAACTTGCGAGGTAAGATCATAAACAACGAATATCTTCATGAATCAATAACATGTTCAGATCTGAGATCATGGCACTCGGGCCCTAGTGACAAGCATTAAGCATAACAAGTTGCAACAATATCATAAAAGTACCATCTACGGACACTAGGCACTATGCCCTAACAATCTTATGCTATTACATGACCAATCTCATCCAATCCCTACCATCCCCTTCGGCCTACAACGGGGGAATTACTCACACATGGATGGGGGAAACATTGCTGGTTGATGGAGAGGCGTTGGCGGTGATGGCGGTGATGATCTCCTCCAATTCCCCGTCCCGGCGGAGTGCCAGAACGGAGACTTCTGGCTCCCGCGACGGAGTTTCGCGATGTGGCGGCGTTACGGAGGGTTTCGGCGACTTCGACTTCTCCCCGTGCGTTTTTAGGTCGAGGCGAATAAGTAGTCCGAAGGGGGCGTCGGAGGCCGGCCGAGGGGCCACACCACATGGCCGCGCGGGCCCCCACGGGCCGCGCCGCCATGTGGTGTGGGGCCCTCGGGCCTCCACTTCAATTGTCCTTCGGCTCCGTCATTATTCTGGGAAAATAGGCCCTTTCGTCAAAATCCCGAGGTTTTCCCGAAAGTTGGATTTCTGCACAAAAACGAGACACCAGAACAGTTCTGCTGAAAACAGCGTTAGTCCGTGTTAGTTGCATCCAAAATACACAAATTAGAGGCAAAACAATAGCAAAAGTGTTCGGGAAAGTAGATACGTTTTGGACGTATCAGAGAGTTACCACTAGTGTAGATAGCTGGGAACCCCGGTCCATCTTTCATCATCATATACTTGTTCCACATGACATTGGAAGTAGTATCAACTATTTTCTGGTGCCATTGCTCTCATATTACTCACTATCGCTGCTGTGTTACTGTTACTATCTGCTCTCATATTACTCGCTGCTTTCACATCACCCCTGTTATTAGTGCTTTTCCAGGTGCAGCTGAATTGACAACTCAGTTGTTAAGGCTTATAAGTATTCTTTACCTCCCCTTGTGTCGAATCAATAAATTTGGGTTTTACTTCCCTCGAAGACTGCTGCGATCCCCTATACTTGTGGGTTATCAAGACTGTTTTCTAGCACCGTTACCGGGGAGGCATAGCTCTACTCATAAGTTCACCTGGGGAGTACACTCTACCTCTATCTCTGTTCTTATTTTATTTTATTTTGCTTTGCTTAGTTTACTTTTGTCTAGTTTATTTGTGCTTAGTTTATTTCTGTCTAGTATTATTTTGCTTAGTTTACTTTTGTCTAGTTTGTTTTTGTCTTGTTTTATTTTTCCTATATACCCGAAAATCCATAAAAATTTGAAAAACCTAAAAATTAAAAACTGCTGTTATGGGAGAACCAACAACCTACTTGGAGCTTATAGAATATTATAATAATTATAGAGAATCAAGAGCGGGAAAAGTGATGAGTGTTGTGATAGAAAAATTGAATACAATTGCTAAAATCTTGCTTAAACGCCATGATATAAACTGTTGCTCTCAACAGGACACTAAACATCTTAAATTTCAATGTGGCTTTAGTGAGGAATTTTTAATTGAGAACTATAATCGGAATAGCTATATTCATTTTGGGTTCGAAGAAGTAGAACAATTTGTCATATTTATGGGAGCCTCCGAGATAGAATCCTTCATGGTTAAAAACTATGAAACTTGTGTTGTTTGTAAGGACCTTAAAGATTATGTCTCTTCTATTCTTAATTTTTGCAATGAAAGTTACACTGATAATCCTTACATCATTGATTATAAAGAGAGACTCATTAATGCACAAGAATGCACTCACAATTTGCAGGAACCAGTGGAAGAAGAAATTGATGAACCTGAAAGCTCATTGGATAAAAAAGAGGAGGAAATTCATGAACCTGAAAGCTCATTGGATGAAAAAGAAGAGGAGAGTGATGAACAAAAGGAGGAAGAATAGATTAGCTACCCATGCCAACCTTCTAATGAGAGTAACTCTTTATCTCTTACACTATTTGATTGTCCTCCATGCTTACCGGAAGAGGTTGAATGTTATGTTCCTGTGGATTCTCTTGAAGTATTACCTATGAGTAAAACTTGTGAAAATAATTATGCTACTGTTATTTATGATAATCCATGCTACTTTGATAAATCTTATGATAATGCTTTGTTTGTGCCTGATGTCGAAATGCATGGTACTAAAGAATTTTGCGTAGCAAATGTTTATGATAAAGCTCTTGATGATGGTCCTATGTTACTTGATAATATTAATTGTACTACTAATGAAAATGGGATTGGAGAGGTCTTGACATTATCTATGAGTCCCATATCTCTTGAGATTGATCAACCATCTTGTTATATTATTGATAAAAGTGTGTTTGAAAGTTTTAATCGCACTATTTTTGAGCTTGATAAAAATTATGTGTTTATGGATCATGAAAAGCATGCTATATGTGATAGCTATATTATTGAGTTTGTTCATGAAGCTACTGAAAATTATTATGAGAGAGGAAAATATGGTTGTAGAAATTTGCATGGTACTAAAACACCTCTCTATATGCTGAAAATTTTGAAGTTGCTCTTGTTTTATCTTCTTATGCTTGTCACTTTGTTCTTCATGAATTTATTTGTGTACAAGATTCCTATGCATAGGAAGCGGGTTAGACTTAAATTTGTTTCATACTTTTTTTTTGATGCTCTCTTTTGCTTCAACTCTTATTTCTTGCGAGTGCATCATTAAAACTGTTGAGCCCATCTTAATGGCTATAAAGAAAGCACTTCTTGGGAGATAACCCATGTGTTTATTTTGCTACTGTTTTGTTGTGTTTTGGAAGTTGTTACTACTGTAGCAACCTCTCCTTATCTTTATTTTATTGCAATGTTGTGCCAAGTGAAGCCTCTAATCGAAGGTTGATACTAGATTTGGATTTCTGCGCAGAAACAGATTTCTATCTGTCACGAATCTGGGTTGTTTTCTCTGTAGGTAACTCAGAAAATTATGCCAATTTACGCGCGTGTTCCTCAGATATGTACGCAACTTTCATTAGTTTTGAGTTTTCTGATTTGAGCAACGGAAGTACCTCTTTAAAATTCGTCTTTACTTGGCTGTTCTGTTTTGGCAGATTCTGTCTCGTTTTTTGCATTGTCTCTTGTGGACTTTAAGTGAGGCTTTCTAGACGTGGAGAGCTGTAGCTAATGTTTTATTGAGTTCTTGCAATGTGTCACTACAGGACCAAGGTGGATTCAAGTTTTTTGAGTACTAACCCCTCTAATGAAGTTTATGAGAAGTTTGGTGTGAAGGAAGTTTTCAAGGGTCAAGAGAGGAGGATGATATATGATCAAGAAGAGTGAAAAGCCTAAGCTTGGGGATGCCCCCGTGGTTCATCCCTGCATATTTCAAGAAGACTCAAGCGTCTAAGCTCGGGGATGCCCAAGGCATCCCCTTCTTCATCAACTTATCAGGTTCTTCTATTGAAACTATATTTTTATTCGGTCACATCTTATGTGCTTTACTTGGAGTGTCTGTGTGCTTTTATTTTTGTTTTTGTTTGAATAAGATCGGATCCTAGCAATCCTTGTGTGGGAGAGATACACGCTCCGCTTTTTCATATGAACACTTGTTCTTCGTTTTACTTTTAATGTTCAATGATAAAAGTTGGAAGCTACATCACTTATGGTTATTTGGTTGGAAACAGAAAATGCCTCATATTGTCTTGAATAATTTGACACTTGGCAATTGTTTTGAGCTCTCAAGTAGATCATGATTAAGTTTTTTCATGTAGTTTAAACCTGTTAGTGGAGAACTACTGTAGAGCTTGTTGAAATTGGTTTGCATGATTGGTCTCTCTTAAGGTCTAGATATTTTACGGTAAAAGTGTTTGAGCAACAAGGAAGACAAGTGTAGAGTATTATAATGCTTGCAATATGTTCTTATGTAAGTTTTGCTGTACCGGTTCATACTTGTGTTTGCTTCAAATAATCTTGCTAGCCCAAAGCCTTGTACTGAGAGGGAATGCTTCTCGTGCATCCAAAACCTTGAGCCAACCACTATGCCATTTGTGTCCACCATACCTACCTACTACATGGTATGTCTCCGCCATTCCAAAGTAAATTTCTTGAGTGCTACCTTTAAACAATTCAAAATTTATCACCTCTGATTTGTGTCAATGTTTTATAGCTCATGAGGAAGTATGTGGTGTTTATCTTTCATTCTTGTTGGGCAACTTTCACCAATGGACTAGTGGCTTCATCCGCTTATCCAATAATTTTGCAAAAAGAGCTGGCAATGGGATTCCCAGTCCCAAATTAATTAACCAAAATAGACACTCCTCCATGGTATGTGATTGTTGGACGGCACCCGAAGGATTCGGTTAGCCATGGCTTGAGAAAGCAAAGGTGGGGAGGAGTGTCATCATAATAAAACTAAAATAAAAAGGCACTCCTTCATGGTATGAGATTGTTGGCAGGCACCCGAGGATTCGGTTAGCCATGGTTTGTGAAAGAAAGGTTGGAAGGAGTGCCACACAAAAATAAAGATAAAATGGGAGCCGCTCTTTGAAGGTTTGTCTGGCAAGGGGGTTAGAGTGCCCACTACCATTCGTTGACAACAACAAACACCTCTCAAAACTTTACTTTTATGCTCTCTTTATGTTTTCAAAACCAAAGCTCTAGCACAAATATAGCAATCAATGCTTCCCTCTGCGAAGGGCCATTCTTTTACTTTATGTTGAGTCGGTTTACCTACTTCCTTCCATCTTAGAAGCAAACACTTGTGTCAAACTGTGCATTGATTCTTACATACTTGCTTATTTGCATTCATCATATTACTTTGCGTTGACCATTATCCATGAGATATACATGTTGAAAGTTGAAAGCAACTGCTGAAACTTAAATCTTCCTCTGTGTTGCTTCAATGCCTTTACTTTGAATTTATTGCTTTATGAGTTAACGCTTATGCGAGACTTTCGATGCTTGTCTTGAAAGTACTATTCATGAAAAGTTTTGCTATATGTTATCTATTTGTTAGCAGCTATAGATCACTGCCTTGAGTCACTTCATTCATCTCATGTGCTATATAATAGTATGATCAAGATTATGTAAGTAGCATGTCACTACAGAAATTATTCTTTTTATCGTTTACCTACTCGAGGACGGGTAGGAACTAAGCTTGGGGATGCTGATACGTCTCCAACGTATCCATAATTTCTGATGTTACATGCTTGTTTTATGACAATACTTACATGTTTTGCTTGCACTTTATAATGTTTTTATGCGTTTTCCGGAACTAACCTATTAACAAGATGCCACAGTGCCAGTTCCTGTTTTCCGTTGTTTTTGGTTCCAGAAAGGCTGTTCGGGCAATATTCTCGGAATTCGACGAAACGAAGACCAAAGATCCTAATTCACCGAGACGGACCAGGACACCGAAGGGGAGTCAGAGGGGAGGCCCGGGGCCCCCACACCATAGGGCCGCGCGGGCCTGCCCCCGGCCGCGCCGGCCTAGGGGGAGGCCACCCTGTCGCCCCTCCTGCGCCGCCTCTTCGCCTATATAAGCCCTTTCGACCTAAAAACGCGATACCTTTTGACGAAACTCCGAGAAAGACTCCGGGGCTCCGCCGCCATCGCGAAACTCCAATTCGGGGGACAGAAGTCTCTGTTCCGGCACCCTGCCGAGACGGGGAAGTGCCCCCGAAAGCCATCTCCATCGACGCCATCGCCTCCATCATGCTTCGTGAGTAGTTCCCCCATGGACTACGGGTTCTAGCATTAGCTAGTTGGTACTCTCTATCCCATGTACTTCAATACAATGATCTCATGAGCTGCCTTACATGATTGAGATCCATCTGATGTAATCGGTGTTGTGTTTGTTGGGATCCGATGGATGATACATTATGATTAGTCTATCTATAAAGTTTGTGAAGTTATTGTTGCTGCAATCTTGTTATGCTTAATGCTTGTCACTAGGGTCCGAGTGGCATGATCTTAGATTTAAGCTCTATAATTATTGCTTAAATTGTATCTACAAGTTGTATGCACATGTCACTGTCCGGAACCAAAGGCCCCGAAGTGACAGAAATCGGGACAACCGGAGGGGATGGCGGTGATGTGAGGATCACATGTTTTCACCAAGTGTTAATGCTTTGCTCCGGTACTCTATTAAAAGGAGTACCTTAATATCCAGATAGATTCCCTTGAGGCCCGGCTGCCACCGGCTGGTAGGACAAAAGATGTTGTGCAAGTTTCTCATTGCGAGCACGTACGACTATATATGGAAAACATGCCTACATGATTAATAAGCTGGATGTTCTAACTTAATGCTTTGAATCCTATCAATTGCCCAACTGTAATTTATTCACCCAACACTTGTCACTTGTTATTGGAGAGTTACCACTAGTGTAGATAGCTGGGAACCCCGGTCCATCTTTCATCATCATATACTTGTTCCACATGACATTGGAAGTAGTATCAACTATTTTCTGGTGCCATTGCTCTCATATTACTGCTACTGCTGCTGTGTTACTGTTACTACTGCTCTCATATTACTGCTGCTTTCACATCACCCATGTTATTAGTGCTTTTCCAGGTGCAGCTGAATTGACAACTCAGTTGTTAAGGCTTATAAGTATTCTTTACCTCCCCTTGTGTCGAATCAATAAATTTGGGTTTTACTTCAAGACTGCTGTGATCCCCTATACTTGTGGGTTATCACCTGTTCCTCGGCGGCGACGCCTTGAGGACGCCGACGTCTAGTGGCGGAGGCACCCATGGACTCGATTGCGTTTCTATCTTAAGTTCTAGGGTGTTTTTTTGTATATTGGGAGGCCGTATCCTTAAATTCTTGGTTCTTTCGTGCGAGTGTTGTAAAAGGGTATGTCTGTAAACTTGTACATGCCACATGTTGCAATAGAGGTTCTTCCGGGTTCTTCTAGACCCCTTCTTTGTGCAAAAAAATAAAAAAAATCGAGAATTGCCATGTGATAGTTGGTTCATGCTCTAAGAACCTCTAATTGCAGGATAAAGAGAACATAGAACCAAGCCAAGTTAGTGTGTATAGACCTCTAAATGCAGTAGTAACATTGTTGATGAGAACGTTGTTGACGACGGGTTGAAGTAGACAGCGTTGAAGGCGACGGTAGGCAACACCACCCATTTTGAACGGAAAACGACCCGTGATGAAGAGCTTGAGCAGTCGCGCAACGCGCTTCCCAAAAACCTAATTCTCCCTCTCCCGTACATGATAGCAAAGGCGAGCGGTTCCGGAGACCTGCTTTCCCGTTCGCCGGTGCATGCCAGCGGACGGGGTGGAGTAGGTTGCGATGGCGATGCAAGCAGAGAGAGGTGGTAAAACCCTAACTCGTGTATCAGATAATTTCTGCGGTAGCCAGGCAAGAGATTATACAGGCTCAGGAAACCCTAGACAACGTGGGCCACGCTCACGTCGCACGTTTCGAGTCGGTAATAGATAGCCCACAATCCAGAAAAGACCCGAACCAACTAACTACGACGCGTCCGTCTAGGACTCTATTCGTTTTCTTGAACTGTAAAAAGAAAGGAAAGTCTCGGCTCGAGGCTCAATCCACTCACCACGACGCAATGTGACGAGCGAGCAAGGAGGAGGAGGAGTGCGCTTGTAGCACTCCTATTTTCACTCACTTACGAGTGGTAGAACAACCCACCAAATGGGCATGATGTTTGTTATTTGTCAAGTCATATGTTACTTTGTGCAGTTTGTCGTGAGATTGTTAACATGTTTAAGTTGTTATCAATTTTCAATTTATCATGTGACTCATCTACTCTTGTTGACTTATGAGTTATGAGTAGAACATTGCGATTCTAAATTTCGATAATTGTCATTACTCAACTACTTCTATTGAGTTGTGATAATTGAACTTTTTTTCTGTCAAATATGGTATCAATAACCCACTACATACCTGATGGGTACAAGTGTCCGTCGGGCATAGGTGTCGGTAAAGTTTCATGTCCATAAATACGAGTATGACTGAAATTTTATACCCACGAACCATACAAATATGAGCATAATATTGCTCTATATCTATTGGCATCCTTACCGTGGAGCCACGTTGAGGATGATTGATGATGCTCTTACCATTCCACCCAAACCACACGCGGAGCTATATAATGTGAAGCCATCGAGCTGAAAGGGCGCACGCCTTTGCGGGTTCATTTCAACATCGTGGCTTGTCTCCTCGGCTTCCTCTCCCACTCCGCCTCCACACATTACTTCTCCCAGTCCCTGTTAGCAGCAGAGGGCGGAGCGGAGGAGAGAGGGTTCTGTTCTGCATCGGAAGAGCAGGGGAATTCCGGCATCCGTCCACCTCCCCCACCGCGCACGCGTACGTTCACGAAGCTCATCTACCTATATTCTTGTGTTGTTTTTTCTTCTTGCTGGCGGCTAAACTGGATGTTGTCATGGCGGCTGCCCCTGAGACGGCGGTCGGGGCTAGTAGATGCATGCGTGGCCGTCAATGCTTTGTTCTCACTTTTGTGCTTAATTATTTTCTTGGCGAGATCTGGAAAAGTTGGCTGCTGCCAAATTTTTACCCGGGATTTGGTGAGAAAGGAAACGGAGGGAACTCAAATTAAGCCTTCGTCTGCAGTCCCTCTGGAAAACTCATCCTGCGCATTTCTTTTGAAATTAGTAAAAATAAAGTACAGCATGATTGATCTACTTCTTTCCAAAGGAGTTGCAAACTACCAGTAATTTGGAGTGGATTCTATACTACTTCTTTGAATACCTTTTCAGAGCATATCTTCGGAAAGTACTTATTCATCTACCTTCTTTTTCAGACCATGCACGAACACTTACATTTTCTTTTCTAGAGCATGACATACTGTAACTGCAGTTGCAGTATGATGTGTTGTACTCTTTTTTGCGAGTCACGCAAGAGCTGAAAATTAACATCAGCATTAATTACAATCTTGTTCAGTACACAGAAGGATTTATCCGGCAACTGATGTATCCTGGAACACTCTGGATTAGGCAAGCAAATTATGCTAGCTTTTGAGCTGCTAAATTGGCTTCCCTTCTCACATGGCATATATTGAAAGCGATATATCTCTACATTTTTTTATATAAATATAACTGTGAGTTTTGGCCTAGACAAAAATGTGGCTCTAAACAGGCAAAAATAACTCGATCTTCCCCTTCAGATTTTTTATTTTTTGTAGATCACAAATCAGAAGATATTTCGATGAAAATTTCGACATACATGCTAGACATCTATATGTACTTGTATGTTTTTTCAGATTTATTTTCCAATGTTGAAAGGTTTTTTTCTTCTTAAAACCGGGCTCCCTATAACCTGAGCCCATTTGGAGTTTTCATATAACTGCTATACTAGTTCTTCATCTCCAATTTTTCCTTCTAGAAGTTAGAACAATTATCCATATTTTTGCACCAATTTTGACTGTTGCGCGTTCATAACATGATTTACAGTTACAATTTTTCTAGAAAGCTTGATACAAGCTTGAGTGGTTGGTTTTTCCATGTCGTCATTGTTTCTTTCCCACCTTGAGCTAAAATTCCATTCACAAACCATACTTTGTATAAACTGAAACTGTGTAAGATTTTTTTCCATATACAACTCAAAAGATCTGCATTTCAAATCCTTTATTTGAATATTTTGAATCTTGCCTCGATGGTCACAAACTTTCAGCTTTGGACCCGGAAAGATATTCATAATAAAATGAACTAAAAAATAGAACTGAAAAACAGAGTTATGTGAACCTACCAGATCGACTGTAAGAAGAAGCAGAATCAGTAGTATGTTAACTTTACTTAGCATGCTCAAACACCATAAACAACACTTGGTATTTAAATTTATCTGAGCGTGCCTCCCTCAAAAAAAACACTAGCATGGATCTAAAACAACCGTTTTAAATTCATGAAGGATTGTGAATGCTAAAAAAGCAAAATGATATATCTGTTTTTAATCCAGCAAACATTTTGGCAAAATTGTATTTGTTTTCGCATAGGGCACAACTCTTGATTTTTCTCGTGGATTTGCGTGAGTATCATTCAATTAATTTACCCAACGTTTGAATGTTTAGTTCTTTATTATACGCTTTCCCCTGGGTTTTGTTTGGTGGATGTTAAGTAAATAATGTATAATCTTAACTAGCGTTTCTCAGCACAGAAACCAGATACGCCTAATGGATTTTAGTCAGACAGAGGACGCTGTGGAAATCGGTAGGAGCAATGTTGTATTTACATTGGAACCAGTGAAATTGGGGTCAAGTAACCAGAAAACTAGAATCAAAGCCATTTTGCTGTCTTTTTTCCTGTTCAGTTGTGCTCCCTGAATACTGTTTTTGGTGGTTATTCGGGCTTCCTTATTCAATCAACAAGTAGTATTTCTTGCCCTCTTTTCATTTATGCAAATCGTGCGCATGGATATTAATGAATAATAAACTAGCTGGCTAGCCTTTTGTCGTAACATTATTTCTTATGTTGCCAATCACATCTTTGACGGCTCTCTAATTTATTATTTGCACCAAAACAATATGAAAACAAAAAGGTGCACCTCATAATTGGCTATTTGCATATTCCTTACCTCATGTTTTTTTTTGGCATATCACCTATATTTACCTCTAATCACAGCACCCTTTCTGTTTCATCAACTTAGAATTTATTTTGTTTCCAGGATGTCCAGCATGATTGTTCCTGTGTACGTTACCGCGCCCAAGCTTGCCACAATCCTTGAGAACAATGCAGGGCTCGAGTTCCTTACGAAGACAAGAGAAGTTCGTGTGAGAAGGCTGCTTAGCGCTAATGCTCATGGGTACCCAATACCACCACCGGCGCTTGAATACATTAATCAATATCACAAGGCATATCTCACTGGTGAGGCACAAGCACAGTTGAAGGAAGCTGATCCGTATGTACCTGGCAGCACACCAACTCACAATTTTGATTATGAAAGCCACACCTCTGATGACACTGGTGCACAAAGAAAGAATCCTAGAGGCTCAGAAAATCCTACCCCCCAAGATCTAGTACGTACTTCTGGTACTTCCAGTTCACTCCAGCAATGGGTTGCTAAAAGGCCCAAGTTCTGTAGCGAAGAAATTAACAGGATAGGTCACCCTGAAGTAGATGCCAAAGGTAAATCCAAGACACCTGCTACTTACCCAGAGTTCATAACTGAAGATGAATTACTGGAGGCAATCGAGATCATGTACGAAGTAAATGGTGATCCGTGTTATGATGCACAGAGCCTGGCCCTAGGTTCATTGACGAAAGCAGAGTACTTCCTAATGCCAGATACTATACAGTTTGAACCATGTGGAGTTGATAACATTTGCAGAGGACCTGCGTATTGGAAACCTGATAGGAAGCTAGTTTCACAGGTATACGCCCTTGCTAAAGCACAGGCGCTGCAGCTTGGCATTACAGGGGACAGGCAAATTAAGTGGGCTGTTTTACGAACTCAGGCATTTTCTGCTGGCTGGTACCATGCACAGAAATATTCAAGGCTTTGTTCGCCTCCAAAGAACTCAGCTGAGATTTATGCCAACGACCTTGGAGCTATTGAGAAGCATCTTTCTGATGCTTGGAAGCTTGTCTGCTTCCTGCCGTTTTTCCACGAGTTCGAGTTTCGAACCATTGGTAGCACATGGAATTCCTCCAAGGCAACAGAATATGAAGGTAGAGCAAGAAAGTTTGCTGGTTCTGAATCGGTTTGTCCGGCTCTGTCTTACCTGACAGGTAAAGATCTCTATGGTCCTGCTCTGCAATGGATTGGTGTCGAGATGCCTATGAAGGTCGTTCGGAGAAAGGTTGGGGTTGACACAGTTCCTGCTGTTTTTGCTCTGCGAACCAGAGTAGCCCCTGCTGGTAAAGCCCTGGTCACAACCACTCATGCTGTTGTAAAAGAGATGAAGACTCTGGACTGCTGGAAATCCATACAAGATCATATGCCTAAATTCAACGGCGCAATTGTTAGTGCAATGGCAGGGAAGATTCAAGCAAACCCTTGGAAGTATCACGGAATGCCAAAACCTTATAACTTAGATCCTTTAAGCGAAGAAGAACAACTTGAGGTCGCTGCTGCAATGGCCTGCGCTGAATATTTTGCATCGATAACCTTTGCCTTTACTCAGTCTGTGATGGGGCATCATCAACTTCCAGGGTACATGGCATTTAAGAAGCATGCTTGTGGTTCTCTTTATGAACGCTTCAAGAAGTTCTTTGCTGGTATGAGGAAAAAGTTAGACAAGGATATTGGTGCAAAGATAGTTGCGGAGGCATCTGGTATTCCCCAATAACATGACCACAGTGGTAAGAGGAACACCCTGCCTGGAACTTCATCTTCTACTTAGTCTCTGATGCTTGGCCTCTGATCATAATTGGTATCTTCCGAGTGGCGGAAGCTTTTCAACGGCTATCGTGTTAATTTATGTTATGTTATGTCGAACAACTTGTGTTGTTAGCTGGTTAATTTTCTCAACCTTAATTGCCTACTGCGATAGGTTTTGGAGGTTAGCCGGCTTGTGGCGTCTAAGATATTCCGGACATGGTGGTTCTTATTTTGATTTAGCGTGGTATTATCATGTTCGTATGCTCGTGCTGCTTACTTTTATTGCTTGTCATATTTGTCAAATGAAGTGACAGAAACTGATGCGCCGGATGTGCTGCTGCTGGAGGACAAAGCATTTTGTCGGATGGTAAACAGTGCTGCTGTATCGGGACATTTGTCTCCACTCCCATGCAGACGAGTGATCAATCGCGTTAGAAATCTGAGTCGGTCTTCCAAATCATAGCACTGACACCGAAATTTGGTAATGAAGTAGAGTACATGCACCCATCGCCATGTGTGTTAAATAAACATGCATTTTTGACCATAAAAAGCCTGTTGAGCCTCTGACAGCTTCTTCGACCACGCTCCATCTAGAGCAAGGAAAATAGCGTAGCATGTTTTAAAGCCGAAAAATTCATCCCGAGATTATTTATCTTTCCATTCCATAGAGGACAGAGGATCCACCTCTACAATGGGCTCTTATTGCCAAACACTACATGAATGACACAAGGCACCGACAGCCTGCTGATGCCGATGGCCAAAAGTCGTGGCCGTCGGCGTATGACCCGGCCAGGCCATCCTGCTAAGAGAGCCGTTTTACCTTATAACCGGGTAAGCCCCAGTGAATTCGGATGTAACTTTTTTTAACCGGGTAAACCCAGTGAATTTGGATGTAACTTTTTTTCCACGATCTTTTAGATATAATATATGTTTTTTCCGACTTCGTACTTTTTTATGCAAAAAAGTTGAAATTCAAATTTATTAATTTCCCCTAGTGGGTTGCATAGTATACAAGAATCTCAAATTTTTTTATTTTTAAAATTTTCTATCCATTTCTTTTGGTTTACGAAGCTAAAAAAGGCAATGGAGGGGGTGTGTGTGGAGGTGCTTGGAGAGGCGAAAAAAACCTAAGAACCGGGCCTAAGGCTTTTGCCCAGCCTGCCGCCCCTTTAGTCCCTTTCTAGGTTGAACCGGAACTAATAAGACACATTAATCCTGATTTCTATTTAAATCGGGATTAAAACTTTTACCGATCCGGAAGAGGAAGTAGCGAAAATCCCGCGTGTTATGGTGTGGTGGTCATTCCCAATTCCATGTTCCAAAGAACTCCCATCCAACGGCAAAGAAGAGCATGATATTTTCTTCCTTCTGTAGAACGGACACCGATCCCTTTTCGCGTTGACAGTAGGTAAACTCAAATTTGGCTCGCCGCCGCCATGGTGGCATCCAGCGCCTCCTTCCTACGAGAGGCCGAACTCCGCCTCCTGCGCTGCACCCTTCCCGCCGCAGCCTCCCAACCACCGCCCCCTTCACCTCCCCCAGCCCACCCGCTCGGCCCCGTCGCCGCCTCCGCCCTCGCCGCCGTCGAGCTCGGGGACTACGCGGCTGCGCTCGCCTCCGCTGCCCCGCACATCCTCTGCACTTCCGCCTCAATCCATGACTCCCCTGCGCAGTTCTACGGCGACCTCGCTGCCGCTACCGAGGTGTTCCTCCGGGGGGACGTCGGAGGTGCCGCGAACGAGGGGTTCGAGTGCAGGTGCGCGCTTGTTCTCTCCGCAGCGGTGGCCGCGCTGCTCGCATTCACGCAGCAGAACGTAACAGGGTGAGTTGGTAAAGCTCAACTGTTTTCTACCGCATTTTACTAGTATGTGTTAAATGTAGATGGGCTGCAGCCCAGTAAGGCAGCCCATATAGTCTACAATTTCTGAAATCTCAAGGCCCATCACGTTGGCAGCTTGGGACAGTCTTGGGGGACAAAGTTTAGTCCCACATTGCTAGTTGGGAGAGAGTTAGAGTGGTATACAAGGGCTGCTGTTCTAGTCATTCCAAGTGAGTGAGAATAGAAGAAGCCCTCGCGCACTCCTCCTCCGCCCGCCCGTCTCGGCTCGGCACGTCACGTCACGCACGTCGCGTTTCGTGACTCGAGTTCGAGTTCGAGACACACTCAAGGAAGCCTAAATTTTTGCTTGGTGCACCAACTGTGTTGGGTACGTGTCGACCTGCATGTGCATGCTCGCCGCGTGTCCCTGGCTTCCTACGCGTGTCAACGCGGTCGGGGCGGCTATCCTCCCAGGGTATACAAGGAGACCGATCAGATCTGGAGAAAAAGGCTCTTAGATCTCTCTCTCTCGCGAAGTTCCTTTTGCTGTGCTACTCTCTAGTCTTCCCCATCCCGGCGACTGCGTGCACAGCCGTCCGGGAGAGCAGGCCTCCGAAACCCCGTCCGTTGAGATCCTGCACCGGGAGACGGGCGATAAGGTTTTTGGGGAGCGTCTCGGCGCGACTGCTCGCTGCTGTTCGTCTTCTTCATCGACGTTTCGGCTGCTTCATCGACAGATCCGACTACACCATGGGCGACATCAACAACTCCCATGGTGGTGGTGGTGCTGCTTCTGGTGCGACCTTCCCGGTCGCGATGTATGTGCTTTTACTCTCCTACATTGCACTGCTACTTGTTCCATGTTCAGATCTGATGCATGTGCTTAGTCTGATGTGCGTGGTTAAGTATGCTTGTGCATCTGTAATCTTGCTTTCGGTAATTAAACTCACATGGAAATTGCCTAATAATCCAACAATCCAAAAACCTTATATGCATAGGCAATTTTCACCGTCTAGTTTTGCTGCTGCGCTTAAACCGAGCCCGTTTACGGGTTCTCATTTCAAGAGATGGCAGAGTAAGACCCTCTTGTGGCTCACTTCTATGGGCGTGCACCGAGTTGCGGAAGGTACTCCCGCGAGGTCCGCTTACTCCCGACGAGGATAAAGCGTTCGGGGATGCCACCGTAATCTTTGTGGGTGCCGTGCTAAGTGTGCTTGGAGACAAGTTGGTTGATGCTTATCCGCACATACGAAATGGGAAGGAACTGTGGGATGCACTCGGACGCTAAGTTTGGTGCTGCCGATGCCGGAGGTGAACCGTATGCTATGGAGCAGTTCAATGACTACGGAATGGTTGAGAACCGATACGTAGTAGAACAAGCTCATGAGATACAGATCATGGCAAAGGAACTTGAGCTCCTCAAGTGTGTGCTACCGGACAAGTTTGTCGCGGGATGCATTGTCGCTAAGCTCCCCCCTTCATGGAGGAACTTTGCCACTTCTCTCAAACATCAGAGGCATGAGTTTTCTGTTGAGAATATCATGGGCTCTCTGGATGTTGAGGAGAAGGCGAGGGCAAAAGACAAACACACTGGAGGAACCGAGGGATGTTCTGCTGCCAATATGGTACAGAAAAATGCCCACAAGTCCAAGGGAAAGAACAAGGGAGTCTCCCAGACTACTGTAATATCCCAGGTTTAGAGGCAATAAAATGAGAGAACACCAAAGTGTGCATTGCATTCATGCATAGAAAATCCGGGGAATTTTCGCGCTTCAAATAAAACTTATCACGATGAATCGAAGTTTCACTTGACTTGCTGGAATTGAAGTAGATCATCAAGTCAAGCGCTATAAACTTCACTCGTGATCTTTGCTAAAACCTTATTTTGGGTAGAGATGATTTGATCTATGGGCTAGATCAAATAGAAGTAGATTTACAACAAACAACACCTTAAGTAAGGGTCAACTATAAGATCTTATAAAGGATCTCAACATGACATTCCTTACAACAACACGTTCTTTAAGAATCAAACACTAACTTATTAACACTTCAAAGTTAGCAACTACTTTTGTGTGTAATTTAATTCACTTCTAAACTTATTAATAAATAAGGTAAATCACAGGGTCTAAAGTGCATAAAGGCTACACATTCTTATTTAAATCATAAATTATTAAATATATGGAATATCATAAAACTAAATCCATTTACATTACGAATTATAGTTCAAACTATTTGAATAAAATTAACTATGAGTACTTTGAAACTCATATGACCATGCCTTGGTGAAATCAAACAACAACTATCCAAATTTGAGGAATAACCTTCAATTTTAACCTTTTCACCAATATTATAATGTAAATCCAATCCAATATGATATAGTGACTCATCAACAATAATAAAACCATCCACAAGATATTTAGTAGCAAATGCCACTTGGCTATCCAAAAATAAATCATATGAGGGGATAAGGATCATGCCACATGGGATGAAAATATCTACATGACTTGCTTTCCAAGCTTTGCCACCTCATGCTCAAAGGATTGCTATGGATGAGGGCATGACAACCAAGCACCTTACTCATAAAGCCAACACAAGAGTCACCACCTATGTGTCATGATACTAGAGTTTGCCCAAGCCTATAAATAGGCCACACCCTTCATCCATTTGCTCACCTTGTAGCATGATACAAGTAAGAAAACACATAGAGCCACTTCATGTGAATTAGCTAGGATCAAGATGAAGAAGCTAGGAGGTGGAGGCATACCACAAGATGCAGGTTTATCAGATTTCTGAAGAACAAGCTACATAAAATTGCAAGGTAGAATCCCTAGGCAAACCATATATTTAGAGGATCATATCATCATATCTTGAGTAGGACCCTAGGCTATTACAAGACATTTAGAAGTGAGAGAGATTATAGATGCTAACCATAGCCATGTCTATCCTAGAGAATTTTAGAGTAGTATTACATCTTATTTGTTTAAACCAACCTTTAATCTTGTAGATAAGAGCCATGTTTCAATAGTGAAACATAACCAAAGCTTATGCTCATATTCTAATCCTAGTTGTGTATCACATTGGTGATCACTACTTAAACCCTAAACTACATTTGAATTCCAACCCATGGATTAACTTGGATTATAATTAGAACGCTGCCATACCTCATGCCTATTTATACTTCAATTTAGTGAAGCTTATGCAAAACCCTAAACCTTTTCACATAAGATTCAATTCACATAAAATAATATGTCCTAACTTGTGCATCATGGATCACAAGTATAAACTAAGCCATATGTACTTAGGACTAAATGCCATTTGGTGAGTAGCATGAAATCAATATCCCATTTTACTTTGCCATCCAAATACCTTGTTTAGTGAACCCAATAAAATAGTATTCACATAAGCAATTGAATTAACCATGAGGAATATAGGATTCATCTTAAATGCTTTATGTCAAAGCTTGATTGATGATTATAGAGGTTATATAACCATTTTCTTAAACCTTTGAAAACAATTCTTCACATAAAATCATGAACCAATCCAACCTCATTACCATTTAATTTAAACTATAGCCATAATATAAAATGCATGGGAACAATCACTATTGTTAAGTAATAACAAAACTTAATGACATGTTTACTATACACATGTTCTAAATTTCAAATCATTTTAATAGATCTGGTTCCTAAATTAAAAAGGGAATTGAAATAAATAACTAAACCATTTATATTTTACTCAAACCTCACAAGATATTAATTAAATCCTAAACTAAATATTTGTTTAAATAACAAGATTATACAGTGAGCTTGGTTATCAAGTTATACTCATATTCAAATGATTTAGAACCTGCAAAACAAAACAGAATTCAAATTTGAATTCAAATTCAAAACAGAAAATAAAAACAGAAAATGGAAAAAAGGAGAAAAAGGAGAGTCTTACCTGGTGGACCTCAGCAGGCCGTCGCAGCCCACGAAGCCTACCTAGCTGAAGCCACGACGTAGCCCAGCCCAACCAAAAACGGTCCGCGTACCGTTTCGCGATTAAAAAGAAGGTCGTCGTCGTCGTCTTCTTCTCCGAGGCCGACACCGCAGCAACGCCAGTAGACGCCGCCCTCGTCGACGATAAGGACGTCCCGGACGCCGCTGAAGCTTCTAGAACTCCTCCCTATATCTCTCGCGTCCGTCTTATCCTTTTTGCATCTAGATTCGCGCCCAGATGAACTTCACAGTCGCCGTCGCATCTCGGCCATTGCCGCCGGTGGAATGACGAGATGGACCTCGCCGTGCTCTATAAATATGTCCAGTAGCTCCGCCGTAGAACCCTAATCCTTCGCCGCCCATCCATTTCTTCCTAGATCCTCTCTATTCCTCGACTTCTTCCTCGACCGCTCGCCGGTGTTGATCATGGCGCCGACGATAGAGGCCACCCCGGAGCTCACCGTGAGGTCTGGGAGAAGCGCCTGGATGTGTAGAGCATCCTGGCATAGCCGTGCATCCGGGGAAGCCGTGTCGGGAGCGAATTTCATCGATCCCTTCCGCCGCATATCGCCGGTAATGGCGATTTCCTCGCCGTCTCCATCGACAATCACTGTAGCCGACCACACCTTGAGCTTCAAGGTGAGTTTGCGCATCTTTGGACCCCTCTATTGCTTCCTAGCATCACCTGTAGCATCTGATTCGATTCTCGCCGGAGTAAACCGCCGCAGCATCCCTTTGCCGGCGATGCTCCGATGAGTCCCTGCGGAAACCACCACCACCATTCGTCTCGCCTTGCAGTACTCGTTCGAATACACCTATTCGCGCGTCCTGGGAGGCCCTGTAGCGTAGCGCCGCCGTGATTTGGCCGCCGGCGTTTAACCGCCGGCAACGCCAATGTGGCGGTGGGGTCCCGTGTGCCTGTTGACTGGTCGTTGCCATCGTGGCAACTGACCTAGTCAACGACCCCACCTGTCTGTGACTAAGGTTAGATCCAGATCGGTACCTCTAGTATTTTTTGTTTATTTCAAATTCCAGAAAATAGCTGAAACTTTACAGAAATAGATTAAATTCATTTCAACTCAGAAAAATATGAATAATATACCAAAATGCTCACAAAAATAAACTCTATTCAAATAAAATATAAAACAAAAATGTGTGTCAAAATAAAAATTCACTTATTTTTAATCTTATTAATTATGCCATTTCATTTATTTAAAATACAATTTGAATTCAATAATTAGTGAAGTTATAAAAATTAAATTTTAACTATTCAGTAACTAAGTAAAATGTTAAGATTAATTTTAATTACCATATTTGCATTAACTTAATTATTAGTGGTAATTCATAAACCCTAATTTGCAAATTACCATTTACCATTTTCTTTAAATAGCAATAAAGCAAGAAAATATTAAAAGCCAATATCATTTTGGTAGCTTAACAATTATTTACTTAAACATTCTTTAGTTAACAAGTTAATTATTTTAAACTCTAATAACAATTATTAAACCCCGATTCTTAATTAAACCAAAATAGGAGTTACCCTAATTATTAATTCTTGTGGAAAATTAATAAAATGTTAAACCAATACTAATTTTGATTCAAAGTAATGAGTTACCACACCTCTATTATCAATTATTATGTTAGGAATTGTATCATAACTTAGAAACCCTAGTTTTAATTTAAGTAAGACATTGATCCCATTATTTCATGTGATCATACCAACTTAGAAGCAATTCCAAAACCCTAACTATGTGTCACATGTGATCATGTGAGATGTACTTGACATATAGAACCTTAATAAGAAACCAATGAATGCATGCTTATGATCCACTAGCATAAACCCAAGTCACATGAAATTGTCATTTCATGTTCCTATTCTTAATTAAAATCTATATGATTCACTAGTATCACCTAGGTATAAACCCTAGCTTGTTACCACATGTTAGCACCATTGATCATCAATCCTATATACCATACCATTAGGATCAACCTCAACCATCAAACCCTAATTAAACCATAATGATAAACCCTAATACCAATCTTGTGTAGTAATGCACATCACATGTTCCTATTCCACTCAACCCTACTCAGGAAATGAGAAACCACTTAGCTTGGCAATCATTAGTGACTACTTAATGAAGCAAATGTGAAGCCATAGTAAACCTAATAGCAAACTTATGGGACCATCTTAATAACCATCCTTATATATAATGCTTAGAAGAAACCATAACAATAAACCTACCAATACTTGTTATATAGAAACCCATTCCAAGTTAAGAACCAACTAGTTCCTATTATTGAAACTAAATGAATTCAATAGTAAACCCTAGAAAGCCATAGCTCCTTTGTATAGTAGTTCATATTCTTATTTTAACCTGTTCTTCAAAAGTTATTCTTTTGAAGTACAAGTGTCAATCAAACCTTAGAAGCCCCAATCCTTCTTTGAAATACTCATTAATTCTTAATTAAGATGTTCTTCAAAAGTTATTCTTTTGAAGTATAGTATAAGTAATCATCAATCATGTTCTGCAGAATTTAAAATTGACAACTGATCTTACATATTATTCCACCACTATTATTTATGTGTATGATTATTATGATGCCTTATATCACTTGGTTATGATGCTAATATAACCAAACCCTAATAAGAACCTTGTTTGAGAACCATTCTAAAAAGTGCAACCAACCCTAAAGAAATCATTACAACTCATACATCCTAAATCATCGAGGTTAGGTTACGCTCGGGACGATTGCATCTCATACTATGCATTATAGCATCTTTGCCAGTTCTTTAAACATTGTCCTTACCGGACGATGATGGTATTTCAGAATTTGGAGTTATCACGTATCGAAGCTTTTGCCTGCATAATCTTGCAGTCAAGAAAGGCAAGTTCATCGCTTGCTCATGTCATTTGATTATTTTTATCAAACTATATGCAAAGTACTATACTTATCACTCATGCATTGAAAAGCAAATATTATTTTACAATTATGAATATGACTATGTGGTGGGCAATGGAACCATGGTATGTGTTGATATGGTGGAGGTTCCATTGCATGGGTTATATCACCCTAGGATTAATTACCAATGCCGTCCAGTGATTCTAGCGCCGTACATATCGCGTTGACCATAAGATCTATAATGGCTCTGGGGAAGTCAGCTGTATCTTTTCCCTTCTGCACGCCAACGGATTGGTAGAGAAGGTGGGGTGTTGGAGGCACTGCCGCAATAGGTTGGGATATCCTTTTAAATCCCCATCCATTAGTGATGTTAATCTCTACCATCTATGAGGGATTGTCCGGAGTACACCATGAGTAAAGCCGTATTATCGGGGAAGTCTACCGGAGGTGTACGGTTGGACAAAAGGGTGGGTTTGCGGGGTCGCGGAGAAGGCGGTGATTGGCTTGGACCTTACACCCGGCCCCACACCAAGGAAGTGTGGACGGGAACGATCACCCGGTTGGTATCAAGGATAAGTTCTCTTATGGGAAAAGTAACGCACCTCTCGCAGAGGATACCGAATTGTGATTGTCACTCCCTGTTCGGGAAGGGAACTGCGAACGCGGCAGAAAGGAACTCCACGAAGTTCTGGTCAACCTCGTGAAGACCGACGGGCATAGTTTTCGAATAAAATAAACCTTTTGAAGAAATGTTTACAAAAACTTGCATTGGCCTATGACTTTCCGGTCTATGGGCTGTAGCTAGTGCATGATACACATATTTCCTAATATGAACTTGCTCGAGTACGCTCGTACTCATTCTATCTCGTTTGAACCCCCTTCTTAGAGCAATGCACCGAAGAAGAAACTACCGTGGAACTCGAAGACAAAGGAGTCAACTCGCAACAAGATGAAGAATCCAATCAACGAAGTCAATGGAGTCAACTCCTGCATCAGTTATAATGGAAACCTAGACTAGCAATAGAAGGGAATCTTTCCCTAATCCTAGCACCTAAGTAGCTAGATTTCTATAGCAAGCCAAGTAGCTCTTAAACTTAAGCTAGCAATAAGATAGATTACGAGTCGTTCTTCTGGAGCTTTATTTGAAGTTTTACCTCACTGTAAAGTAGGAGGGTGTGTGGATCTTATGTAAACTGTTCGTGTGTACTTCTATAGACATACCTTGGACTCGCATATGTTTCGTTGTACCACTCGAGAGATGTAATATGGGTGGAACGGTGTTTCACTTGTGTTATGTCAACGACTTGTGTACTACACCATGCAGGTGGTACGTTGGGTCATCACAACTGGTATCAGAGCAAATGCTTTGACCCTAGGATTAAAACCCTTTAAAGGAGACCTATAGGTTTGGTAGTGTCTATAGGAAGTGTATTAGTTAAGTCAACTATGCTAAACCAACTATTCTTTTGACTTGAGATGGGTATTCACTTGAGAATAATCCTGACACACTTGAGTCAATTTTTCTTATCTATCTTTCTTAAGTAAAATTAGTTAGTTATCTTGCTTCATTCCAAACAAATAGAACACCATTGGAGCTTAAGATAATGGGTGGTAGTAGACCACAGTTGGTATACAATACATGGTAGTCCAAAGAGAGGATACAACCACAAGGAAGATATCCTATTGGAAGAAGTATACCAATGCAAGTTATGGTTAAGTAAAAGTCATTAAAAAACACTAAGATGAATGATGTTAAGTGAGGAATATAAGATATATAAGGTAGTATATGTCTATGATGAGTCAATCATAGGAGGTAAGGAAGAGTGATAGGAGTTAAATGAGTCTACTTTCAATAATAAACTAGGTACTCATATATGAATCACTTGGGAATCATGGTATGAGGGAGTAGAACATCATAAGTACGATAACAAAAGAATGATAAGGAGTAAGGATTTAGGGAATAGTTCGAAAGCTTAGGCCTTAAAATCCTAATAACTGTGCCAAGTATTCCAGAACCATAGTACTTAATTTAAAGAAGGCTTATTTAGAGCATATCACATAGAGAAATCCTAGAGTTATAGGTGGTATATTCTAAACAATCATGTGTTTAGAGTAGACATATTAGAAATAATTGTATTATAGGAAGTAGTTTTCAATAGCACATATATAGGGTATACTATTTTGTTAGTACTTCCAAAGAAAACTAGGTTAACTTCAATTATCCCAGGCCATTTTGTTTCAAGTTGTCTCATTGCAAATGTGCAATGGAGATAAATGTTGAGGCAAATAGTAGAAATTCACGTATTCGTGCTAAGTATCACGACCTAAACCTATCTTATGTGGTGTTATATACTACACATCTGAACCTGATGTTTAGGGATGTCTTACCCAACTTTTATATTCGAGCATAGAAGGATGTGTATTATAAACACAAAGCTGAATCTTCTTGGATTTTATTGGATTTTCATTGTTTGACTAGATCCATACATGAAGTTTGACTTTGATATGCAAATGCATGTTGCAATATCAAGCTCTTACTTGATGTTATAGGTCTAGAGGGTAAAGGTATTCGCGTAAGGAAGTGACGAATTTTGAAGATTTTGAAGATAAGATGAAGGTTCACTTGAAGAAGGAAGTAAAATTGTGGGAAGCAACCACAATACTCTAAAGAAAGGACTAATCAAAACTCACTTCTATCCTTAATCAAGGAGTACTTCAACATGGAAGTACCATGGAAGGGAGAAAAATAGTGAATATGGAGCAGTAGAAGTGGAGCCATATTCATTATGGAAGAAGGTAATGCAAGTGAAGTCACTTACAATACTATTTTCATAGTGTCAACAAGTGGTTCTCTTGCAAAACAAACCCTGGAAGAAGCAAAATAGACAAGTGAAGTCGTAGCTGGCATAATAAGACCGCAGCTGATATAGGATAATCATGAAGAGAAAGTATGTGAAGTGAGGTATATCTTAACTAAAACTAGGTAAGTAGCCACAAGCTGGTAAGTAGATGTTGACTAGAACCATAGCATAGCTACAGCTGGTATCCAATAAGCCACATCTGGTACTAGGTAGTCTGCAGCTGGTACCGGATAGCCTACAACTTGAACATTTCTTTACCCTAAAAGGAAGGGGGATTCCGCAGCTAGTATTTTACAGACTGGTATTCCATAGCTGGTAAATATTTAGTTGGAGGATTCACATCGGATATCCACAACTCGTGTGGATACACCGCAAAGAATTCCTCGTGAGACTTTAGATAGGTACAAAATATAAACCAGACTTAAACCAACTACCTAACCTTGGAGTTTAATGATTAGAAGAAAGGAAGTTGGAAGATCATTAGTAAACTCCAAGGGGGAGAGGAAGGCTGAATGAGAAGTATTAAGATATAATATTTGGAGTATGACGGACCAAGAAGAAGGTCTGAACTGAGAGGAAGTCCGATCCTATTTTCATAAGATTGGTGGAAGTATCCATATAATAGTACTCTCAGGAGGTTGTCAGACCAGAAGCCGAGGTTCATATCTCGAGGAAGTAAAGGTTAGACCTTAACTTGAGTGGGTAATTGTGATTACTCGAAACCAAGAGAACTCAAGTAAGTTTAATATGATGAAGTTGGATGAAGAAAATGTCGGAGGACAATCCAAGCTTAAGAAGATACTATACGAAGAAGTTTGACCATACTAAAACATAAGCCTAGTAGAAAGATTCCTTTCATGGAACCTAAAGAAACCAAAAAAAGGATAACTAGTATAAACTAGAAGCCATGATTGGATGGACTAAATGAGTCTAATCCATTCGTAGGAATAAACCACCAGGACCATGCCTATTGTAAATACCTTACCAAGTACCATTACTTTAGTTATGGTAGTAAGGGAAAACAATACCTTACTTTAAACAAATCCTTTAGAATTAGGTTTGGACATCGCAGCTTGGTACACCATAGTGCCATATTACATCGCAGACTGGATTACCGCAGTTGGTAGAACCAAGTTTTAAGTACCTAAATAGGAAGATGTCACCATAGCCATTAGTAAAGTCCATTAACTCAATAAGATGTCCTAATCCAAGAATCTTTGGAGAGTAAGCCTATAAGCTTAGAGTGTTGGAAGAAACCATAGAATTGAAGAAAATATCAGTGCCAGTCATTAGAAGATTCCAGGAAGGATCTGGATAAGGGATATATCCAATTATATCTAGTATGATCACCATGGAGTTGAAGGATGGTGATGCTGTTCAAGATATTTCAACATTCCGAAACATGAAAGCGTTCGAACTTCGGGACGAAGTTCAGTTTAAGGGGAGAGGCTGTAATATCCCAGGTTTAGAGGCAATAAAATGAGAGAACACCAAAGTGTGCATTGCATTCATGCATAGAAAATCCGGGGAATTTTCGCGCTTCAAATAAAACTTATCACGATGAATCGAAGTTTCACTTGACTTGCTGGAATTGAAGTAGATCATCAAGTCAAGCGCTATAAACTTCACTTGTGATCTTTGCTAAAACCTTATTTTGGGTAGAGATGATTTGATCTATGGGCTAGATCAAATAGAAGTAGATTTACAACAAACAACACCTTAAGTAAGGGTCAACTATAAGATCTTATAAAGGATCTCAACATGACATTCCTTACAACAACACGTTCTTTAAGAATCAAACACTAACTTATTAACACTTCAAAGTTAGCAACTACTTTTGTGTGTAATTTAATTCACTTCTAAACTTATTAATAAATAAGGTAAATCACAGTGGTCTAAAGTGCATAAAGGCTACACATTCTTATTTAAATCATAAATTATTAAATATATGGAATATCATAAAACTAAATCCATTTACATTACGAATTATAGTTCAAACTATTTGAATAAAATTAACTATGAGTACTTTGAAACTCATATGACCATGCCTTGGTGAAATCAAACAACAACTATCCAAATTTGAGGAATAACCTTCAATTTTAACCTTTTCACCAATATTATAATATAAATCCAATCCAATATGATATAGTGACTCATCAACAATAATAAAACCATCCACAAGATATTTAGTAGCAAATGCCACTTGGCTATCCAAAAATAAATCATATGAGGGGATAAGGATCATGCCACATGGGATGAAAATATCTACATGACTTGCTTTCCAAGCTTTGCCACCTCATGCTCAAAGGATTGCTATGGATGAGGGCATGACAACCAAGCACCTTACTCATAAAGCCAACACAAGAGTCACCACCTATGTGTCATGATACTAGAGTTTGCCCAAGCCTATAAATAGGCCACACCCTTCATCCATTTGCTCACCTTGTAGCATGATACAAGTAAGAAAACACATAGAGCCACTTCATGTGAATTAGCTAGGATCAAGATGAAGAAGCTAGGAGGTGGAGGCATACCACAAGATGTAGGTTTATCAGATTTCCTGAAGAACAAGCTACATAAAATTGCAAGGTAGAATCCCTAGGCAAACCATATATTTAGAGGATCATATCATCATATCTTGAGTAGGACCCTAGGCTATTACAAGACATTTAGAAGTGAGAGAGATTATAGATGCTAACCATAGCCATGTCTATCCTAGAGAATTTTAGAGTAGTATTACATCTTATTTGTTTAAACCAACCTTTAATCTTGTAGATAAGAGCCATGTTTCATTAGTGAAACATAACCAAAGCTTATGCTCATATTCTAATCCTAGTTGTGTATCACATTGGTGATCACTACTTAAACCCTAAACTACATTTGAATTCCAACCCATGGATTAACTTGGATTATAATTAGAACCCTGCCATACCTCATGCCTATTTATACTTCAATTTAGTGAAGCTTATGCAAAACCCTAAACCTTTTCACATAAGATTCAATTCACATAAAATAATATGTCCTAACTTGTGCATCATGGATCACAAGTATAAACTAAGCCATATGTACTTAGGACTAAATGCCATTTGGTGAGTAGCATGAAATCAATATCCCATTTTACTTTGCCATCCAAATACCTTGTTTAGTGAACCCAATAAAATAGTATTCACATAAGCAATTGAATTAACCATGAGGAATATAGGATTCATCTTAAATGCTTTATGTCAAAGCTTGATTGATGATTATAGAGGTTATATAACCATTTTCTTAAACCTTTGAAAACAATTCTTCACATAAAATCATGAACCAATCCAACCTCATTACCATTTAATTTAAACTATAGCCATAATATAAAATGCATGGGAACAATCACTATTGTTAAGTAATAACAAAACTTAATGACATGTTTACTATACACATGTTCTAAATTTCAAATCATTTTAATAGATCTGGTTCCTAAATTAAAAAGGGAATTGAAATAAATAACTAAACCATTTATATTTTACTCAAGCCTCACAAGATATTAATTAAATCCTAAACTAAATATTTGTTTAAATAACAAGATTATACAGTGAGCTTGGTTATCAAGTTATACTCATATTCAAATGATTTAGAACCTGCAAAACAAAACAGAATTCAAATTTGAATTCAAATTCAAAACAGAAAATAAAAATAGAAAATGGAAAAAAGGAGAGTCTTACCTGGTGGACCTCAGCAGGCCGTCGCAGCCCACGAAGCCTACCTAGCTGAAGCCACGACGTAGCCCAGCCCAACCAAAAACGGTCCGCGTACCGTTTCGCGATTAAAAAGAAGGTCGTCGTCGTCGTCTTCTTCTCCGAGGCCGATACCGCGGCAACGCCAGTAGACGCCGCCCTCGTCGACGATAAGGACGTCCCGGACGCCGCTGAAGCTTCTAGAACTCCTCCCTATATCTCTCGCGTCCGTCTTATCCTTTTTGCATCTAGATTCGCGCCCAGATGAACTTCACAGTCGCCGTCGCATCTCGGCCATTGCCGCCGGTGGAATGACGAGATGGACCTCGCCGTGCTCTATAAATATGTCCAGTAGCTCCGCCGTAGAACCCTAATCCTTCGCCGCCCATCCATTTCTTCCCAGATCCTCTCTATTCCTCGACTTCTTCCTCGACTGCTCGCCGGTGTTGATCATGGCGCCGACGATAGAGGCCACCCCGGAGCTCACCGTGAGGTCTGGGAGAAGCGCCTGGATGTGTAGAGCATCCTGGCATAGCCGTGCATCCGGGGAAGCCGTGTCGGGAGCGAATTTCATCGATCCCTTCCGCAGCATATCACCGGTAATGGCGATTTCCTCGCCGTCTCCATCGACAATCACTGTAGCCGACCACACCTTGAGCTTCAAGGTGAGTTTGCGCATCTTTGGACCCCTCTATTGCTTCCTAGCATCACCTGTAGCATCTGATTCGATTCTCGCCGGAGTAAACCGCCGCGAGCATCCCTTTGCCGGCGATGCTCCGATGAGTCCCTGCGGAAACCACCACCACCATTCGTCTCGCCTTGCAGTACTCGTTCGAATACACCTATTCGCGCGTCCTGGGAGGCCCTGTAGCGTAGCGCCGCCGTGATTTGGCCGCCGGCGTTTAACCGCCGGCAACGCCAACGTGGCGGTGGGGTCCCGTGTGCCTGTTGACTGGTCGTTGCCATCGTGGCAACTGACCTAGTCAACGACCCCACCTGTCTGTGACTAAGGTTAGATCCAGATCGGTACCTCTAGTATTTTTTGTTTATTTCAAATTCCAGAAAATAGGTGAAACTTTACAGAAATAGATTAAATTCATTTCAACTCATAAAAATATGAATAATATACCAAAATGCTCACAAAAATAAACTCTATTCAAATAAAATATAAAACAAAAATGTGTGTCAAAATAAAAATTCACTTATTTTTAATCTTATTAATTATGCCATTTCATTTATTTAAAATACAATTTGAATTCAATAATTAGTGAAGTTATAAAAATTAAATTTTAACTATTCAGTAACTAAGTAAAATGTTAAGATTAATTTTAATTACCATATTTGCATTAACTTAATTATTAGTGGTAATTCATAAACCCTAATTTGCAAATTACCATTTACCATTTTCTTTAAATAGCAATAAAGCAAGAAAATATTAAAAGCCAATATCATTTTGGTAGCTTAACAATTATTTACTTAAACATTCTTTAGTTAACAAGTTAATTATTTTAAACTCTAATAACAATTATTAAACCCCGATTCTTAATTAAACCAAAATAGGAGTTACCCTAATTATTAATTCTTGTGGAAAATTAATAAAATGTTAAACCAATACTAATTTTGATTCAAAGTAATGAGTTACCACACCTCTATTATCAATTATTATGTTAGGAATTGTATCATAACTTAGAAACCCTAGTTTTAATTTAAGTAAGACATTGATCCCATTATTTCATGTGATCATACCACTTAGAAGCAATTCCAAAACCCTAACTATGTGTCACATGTGATCATGTGAGATGTACTTGACATATAGAACCTTAATAAGAAACCAATGAATGCATGCTTATGATCCACTAGCATAAACCCAAGTCACATGAAATTGTCATTTCATGTTCCTATTCTTAATTAAAATCTATATGATTCACTAGTATCACCTAGGTATAAACCCTAGCTTGTTACCACATGTTAGCACCATTGATCATCAATCCTATATACCATACCATTAGGATCAACCTCAACCATCAAACCCTAATTAAACCATAATGATAAACCCTAATACCAATCTTGTGTAGTAATGCACATCACATGTTCCTATTCCACTCAACCCTACTCGGAAATGAGAAACCACTTAGCTTGGCAATCATTAGTGACTACTTAATGAAGCAAATGTGAAGCCATAGTAAACCTAATAGCAAACTTATGGGACCATCTTAATAACCATCCTTATATATAATGCTTAGAAGAAACCATAACAATAAACCTACCAATACTTGTTATATAGAAACCCATTCCAAGTTAAGAACCAACTAGTTCCTATTATTGAAACTAAATGAATTCAATAGTAAACCCTAGAAAGCCATAGCTCCTATGTATAGTAGTTCATATTCTTATTTTAACATGTTCTTCAAAAGTTATTCTTTTGAAGTACAAGTGTCAATCAAACCTTAGAAGCCCCAATCCTTCTTTGAAATACTCATTAATTCTTAATTAACATGTTCTTCAAAAGTTATTCTTTTGAAGTATAGTATAAGTAATCATCAATCATGTTCTGCAGAATTTAAAATTGACAACTGATCTTACATATTATTCCACCACTATTATTTATGTGTATGATTATTATGATGCCTTATATCACTTGGTTATGATGCTAATATAACCAAACCCTAATAAGAACCTTGTTTGAGAACCATTCTAAAAAGTGCAACCAACCCTAAAGAAATCATTACAACTCATACATCCTAAATCATCGAGGTTAGGTTACGCTCGGGACGATTGCATCTCATACTATGCATTATAGCATCTTTGCCAGCTTCTTTAAACATTGTCCTTACCGGACGATGATGGTATTTCAGAATTTGGAGTTATCACGTATCGAAGCTTTTGCCCGCATAATCTTGCAGTCAAGAAAGGCAAGTTCATCGCTTGCTCATGTCATTTGATTATTTTTATCAAACTATATGCAAAGTACTATACTTATCACTCATGCATTGAAAAGCAAATATTATTTTACAATTATGAATATGACTATGTGGTGGGCAATGGAACCATGGTATGTGTTGATATGGTGGAGGTTCCATTGCATGGGTTATATCACCCTAGGATTAATTACCAATGACGTCCAGTGATTCTAGCGCCGTACATATCGCGTTGACCATAAGATCTATAATGGCTCTGGGGAAATCAGCTGTATCTTTTCCCTTCTGCACGCCAACGGATTGGTAGAGACGGTGGGGTGTTGGAGGCACTGCCGCAATAGGTTGGGATATCCTTTTAAATCCCCATCCATTAGTGATGTTAATCTCTACCATCTATGAGGGATTGTCCGGAGTACACCATGAGTAAAGCCGTATTATCGGGGGAAGTCTACCGGAGGTGTACGGTTGGACAAAAGGGTGGGTTTGCGGTGGTCGCGGAGAAGGCGAGTGATTGGCTTGGACCTTACACCCGGCCCCACACCAAGGAAGTGTGGACGGGAACGATCACCCGGTTGGTATCAAGGATAAGTTCTCTTATGGGAAAAGTAACGCACCTCTGCAGAGGATACTGAATTGTGACTGTCACTCCCTGTTCCGGGAAGGAACTGCGAACGCGGCAGGAAAGGAACTCCACGAAGTTCTGGTCAACTCGTGAAGACTGACGGGCATAGTTTTCAGAATAAAATAAACCTTTTGAAGAAATGTTTACAAAAACTTGCATTGGCCTATGACTTTCTGGTCTATGGCTGTAGCTAGTGCATGATACACATATTTCCTAATATGAACTTGCTGAGTACGCTCGTACTCATTCTATCTCGTTTGAACCCCCTTCTTAGAGCAATGCACCGAAGGAGAAACTACCGTGGAACTCGAAGACAAAGGAGTCAACTCGCAACAAGATGAAGAATCCAATCAACGAAGTCAATGGAGTCAACTCCTGCATCAGTTATAATGGAAACCTAGACTAGCAATAGAAGGGAATCTTTCCCTAATCCTAGCACCTAAGTAGCTAGATTTCTATAGCAAGCCAAGTAGCTCTTAAACTTAAGCTAGCAATAAGATAGATTACGAGTCGTTCTTCTGGAGCTTTATTTGAAGTTTTACCTCACTGTAAAGTAGGAGGGTGTGTGGATCTTATGTAAACTGTTCGTGTGTACTTCTATAGACATACCTTGGACTCGCATATGTTTCTGTTGTACCACTCTGAGAGATGTAATATGGGTGGAACGGTGTTTCACTTGTGTTATGTCAACGACTTGTGTACTACACCATGCAGTGGTACGCTGGGTCATCACAACTACCAACTTCAAGAAGAAGGGGAAAACGGAGAAGAAAGATCCTTGCTGGGTGTGTGGCGAGACTGGCCATTGGGCTAATCGTTGTCCACAACGCAAAGGAAAGAAATGTCAGCTGGACGTAACTCAAATTCCGTCAGCATGGTCATTGGCAACACAGAGGAAGGAACTACGTGGTATGGTAATATGTTACCTATTGTTCTTTCGGTGTTTCAGCCCACGGAATGGTGGGTTGATACAGGTGCCAATGTTCATGTGTGTGCTGACATCTCCATGTTTACCTCTTATCAGACCCGAGGTTCCTCAGTAATGATGGGGAATGGGTTACATGCTACTCGTTCGTGGTGTTGGCACGGTAGATCCGAAGTTTACTTCGGGAAAGATCGTGCAACCGAAGAACGTGCTCGCATGTCCCTTCTATCAAGAAGAATCTCGTTAGTGGCTCCCGTCTTATGAAAGATGGGTTTAAGTTGGTGTTTGAGTCCAATAAAGTTGTACTCGTCTAAATATGGAACTTTTGTTGGAAAGGGATATGAATGTGAGGGAATGTTGCGTTTCTCTCTAGAAGACTTCGTGATAATGTTGTGAACCATGTAAGCACTAGTGTTAATGAAACTAATGTTTGGCATTCACGACTTTGTCATGTTAATTTCGGTTATATGACGCGGCTTGCTGACATGAGTTTAATTCCGAAATTCACCTTTGTCAAAGGCTCTAAGTGCCATGCTTGTGTGCAAGCAAAGCAGCCTCGCAAGCCTCACAAGCCTCGCGAAGGAAAGAAACTTGGCACCACTAGAGCTCATACATTCAGATCTATGTGAGATGAATGGTGAGTTGACAAAAGGTGGAAAGAAATTTTTCATGACTTTGATTGATGATTCCACTAGGTACTGTTATGTGTATCTCCTCAAAACTAAAGATGAGGCTCTTGATTTCTTTAAAATCTATAAGGCTGAAGTTGAAAATCAACTTGAAAGAAAGATAAAAAGGGTTCGGTCCGATCGTGGTGGAGAGTACTTTTCTAATGAGTTCAATTTATTCTGTGTGGAACATGGTATAATCCATGAGAGGACGCCTCCCAATTCCCCACAATCCAATGGGATTGCGGAAAGGAAAAACCGTACTCTAATAGATTTGGTTAACGCCATGTTAGATGTTTCGGGTTTATCCAAGGAATGGTGGGGGAGGCTATATTGACTTCGTGTCATGTCCTAAATCGTGTTCCAACCAAGAATAAAGAGATTACCCCTTATGAGGAATGGGAAAAGAAAAGACCAACACTCTCCTACCTACGAACTTGGGGATGTTTGGCTAAAGTGAATTTTCCAGTCACCAAAAAGCGAAAGCTTGGACCAAAAACCGTGGACTGTGTCTTTCTTGGCTATGCTGCCCATAGCATTGCTTATAGATTTCTTGTGGTGAAATCTGGAGTGGATGATATGAATGTTGGCACCATCTTTGAATCAAGAGATGCTACATTCTTTGAGGATATATTTCCTATGAGAGATATGCATGGCATGTCTAGTTGGGAATCTGATCCAATACATGAAACTCCTATGGAGTCTGATGAGGAATCTGATGATGAGAGTTCAGATTCTGATGAAGATGACAATGAAGCTCCCACAAGGAGTAAGAGACAAAGGACTGCAAAGTCTTTTGGTAATGATTTCATTGTGTATCTTGTGGATAATACTCCCACTACCATTTCAGAAGCTCTCGCATCTCCTGATGCAGACTACTGGAAGGAAGCGGTTCAAAGCGAGATGAATTCCATCTTGGCTAATGGAACGTGGGAGCTAACTGCGCGTCCTTACGGGTGCAAACCTGTAGGATGTAAATGGGTATTTAAGAAGAAGCTTCGAGCTGATGGTACTATTGAGAAGTACAAAGCTCGGCTTGTAGCCAAAGGCTATACCCAAAAGGAAGGCGAAGATTTCTTCGATACTTACTCACTCGTGGCGAGATTGACCACTATTCGAGTACTACCGTCATTGGCTGCCTCACACGGTCTTCTCGTTCATCAAATGGACGTTAAGACGGCTTTCCTAAATGGAGAGTTGGACGAGGAAATTTACATGGAACAGCCTCGATGGTTTCGTACCGCAAGGTCAAGAAAGAAAGGTGTGTAAATTAAAGAAATCTTTGTATGGTCTCAAACAAGCACCCAAACAATGGCATGAGAAGTTCGAAAGAACTTTGACATCTGTGGGCTTTGTTGTCAATGAAGCCGACAAATGTGTGTACTACCGCCATGGTGGGGGTGAGGGAGTTGTCCTATGCTTGTATGTGGATGACATACTAATTTTTGGGACAAGTCTCAAAGTGATTGAGGAGGTAAAAACCTTCTTATCTCAGTGTTTCGAGATGAAAGATCTTGGGGAAGCTGATGTTATATTGAACATCAAGCTATCGAGAGATGAGAATAATGGGATTACACTTGTGCAATCTCATTATGTTGAGAAGGTGTTGAGCAGATTTGGATATGCTGATTGCAAATCTTCTCTCACACCTTATGATCCTAGTGTCTTGCTTCGAAAGAATGAAAAGGCAACTAAAGATCAATTGAGATACTCTCAAATCATTGGTTCACTCATGTATTTAGCTTGCGCAACGAGGCTCGATATCTCGTTTGCTCGTGTGCAAACTTAGCCGGTTTGTGGCCAACCCGGAGATGATCATTGGCATGCTCTTGAGAGAGTAATGCGCTATCTAAAGGGAACCATGAGTTATGGAATTCATTATACCGGGTATCCAAGAGGACTTGAAGGGTATAGTGATTCCAATTGGATTTCGATGCTAAAATGAAAGCCACAAGTGGATATGTTTTCACTCTTGGTGGTGGCGCTCGTTTCCCGGAAGTCTTGCAAGCGGACCATCTTAACGAGGTCAACTATGGAAGCAGTAACTCACGAGCATTAGATACCGCTACTGTCGAAGCGGAATGGCTTCGTGAGCTCTTGATGGACTTGCCTATGGTTGAAAAACCAATACCGGCTATCCTCATGAACTGTGATAATCAAACTGTGATTGTCAAAGTGAAAAGTTCTAAGGATAATATGAAAAGTTCCAAACATATCAAGAGGAGATTGAAGTCCGTCGAAAACCGAAGAACTCCGGAGTGATAGCATTGGATTATGTCCAAAGTGCTAAAAATCGCGAGATCCTTTCACAAAAGGACTATCAAGAAATATGATAGACCTTGCATCGAGGGAGATGGGTTTGAGACCCACTTGAGTTGCCGAGGGGTAACCCAACCTATGTGATCGGAAATTCCGTGAAGTAGGACCCGGGAAAACAAACTCGGAGCAACCGAGTTGAGAGAAAATTTAATACTCCCACTCCGCTGCAGATGCAATTCTCTCATAGCTATTGTAAGGCAGGTTGACAATGTCTTAATTTGTTCTGAGCGGCTCTTGATGAGCGAAGACGCCGTCCTACAGGGCGATCTTTTGAAGAACACACCTATATGAGTGACACTACTGGTCATAGTGTGGGAGATATGGGTGAATCTATAGTAAGCTCATGAAGGGCCGAGGAGTATGACTTATAAGCTCCACCCGAGGGGAAGGCTAAGGTAGCCTAGTACCGTGCCGGCATTGAGCGAAACTTGCTGCACAAAGACTGACAATTCAAGGCATAGTCCATTGTTCGGTTGTAGTCAAGCGTAGCACCTTGCCTAAGTGGAAGTTCAACTTAACGAGTCTCCACCGAAGTGCAGGTATATTAAACAAGTAAATGGAACTAATGTGTCATCTCGATGTGCATATGAGATATGGTGGGGGATTGTTAAATGTAGATGGGCTGCAGCCCAAGTAAGGCAGCCCATATAGTCTACAATTCCCGAAATCTCAAGGCCCATCACGTTGGCAGCTTGGGACAGCCTTGGGGGACAAAGTTTAGTCCCACATTGCTAGTTGGGAGAGAGTTGGAGTGGTATACAAGGGCTGCTGTTCTAGTCATTCCAAGTGAGTGAGAATAGAAGAAGCCCTCGCGCACTCCTCCTCCTCCGCCCGCCCGTCTCGGCTCGGCACGGCACGTCACGACACGTCACGCACGCACGTCGCGTTTCGTGACTCGAGTTCGAGTTCGAGACACACTCAAGGAAGCCTAAATTTTTTGCTTGGTGCACCAACTGTGTTGGGTACGTGTCGACCTGCATGTGCATGCTCGCCGCGTGTCCCTGGCTTCCTACGCGTGTCAACGCGGTCGGGGCGGCTATCCTCCCAGGGTATACAAGGAGACCGATCAGATTTGGAGAAAAAGGCTCTCAGATCTCTCTCTCTCGCGAAGTTCCTTTTGCTGTGCTACTCTCTAGTCTTCCCCATCCCGGCGACTGCGTGCACAGCCGTCCGGGAGAGCAGGCCTCCGAAACCCCGTCCGTTGAGATCCTGCACCGGGAGACGGGCGATAAGGTTTTTGGGGAGCGTCTCGACGCGACTGCTCGCTGCTGTTCGTCTTCTTCATCGACGGTTCGGCTGCTTCATCGACAGATCCGACTACACCATGGGCGACATCAACAACTCCCATGGTGGTGGTGGTGCTGCTTCTGGTGCGACCTTCCCGGTCGCGATGTACGTGCTTTTACTCTCCTACCTTGCACTGCTACTTGTTCCATGTTCAGATCTGATGCATGTGCTTAGTCTGATGTGCGTGGTTAAGTATGCTTGTGCATCTGTAATCTTGCTTTCGGTAATTAAACTCACATGGAAATTGCCTAATAATCCAACAGTATGTGCTATTAGTTCCTGTTCAGTATATGGTTGCGTGGCCTGTAAAGTTTGATTAGGGTTGAACGACTCGGCGGCAATCCTATTTTGATTAGGGTTTAGCTTCTGGAGTAACGGTTCCTTGTCTCCGTAGAGCCATAGAGGGTAGCTTTGAGCTCCTCTAACAAATTTCCCAGGCGTGATCCATCCTTCTCATTAAGCATCCAAACTTGAGCTGATGGAGATTTGATTGATATCGTAAAGGCTCAATTCAGTCCTCCCTGAAATAATCTGACGACAGATGGCCCAAGTAAGATGTACACTGTTACAAGTTGTTTATGTATGTTGACACGCAAAATAGAGATTTTATCAAGTGGCATTCCAGAATGTGGTATGGCTATTTTAAATGGGGGACACATCTGGTGTTGCCAGGATAAAGATGTAACACTTGGCACGACGAGGGATGAACGCATGACAATTATGTGTGAGGGAATGTAGTGAAGTCATACGTAATTTGTGGGAACTGTCTACTATCTATGGATTCTTGTGAGACACATCTGGTTCATCTGATGGAGAAATTAGTGCAGGGTGCATGCGGGGGGTGGATGGCACAAGATAAGGTTAGACAGTAATACATTACATCAATAATCTACACAGATATGGAAACACCAAGCATGCGTTTGCCATTTTGATATTTGAAAAGCATTTTCCTTCAGTTGAGTTTGAGTGTTTTAAAGAGTGTATGTATGTACTTCATTTGTTTCTAGAATTAATATGTGTACTGTTGAAATATGGTTCTGTTAATTTGGAAGGATATTTGTTTTCTGATATTTTAGCTCGATATCAATCATTATTTCTAGACTTATGCTAACGGCCAATACTTTATTTGTATTTCTTATATAAACTTTTTGTATCCTTCTTGACCTACTATGATTATCTCCAGAATTTCCATATCTAACAGAGATTTTATATTCAATTTATTAACTCGTTGCCATTTGGAAATCCTGCTGTAGATGCTAATGTGGCTAATAATTCTCTAGTCGGTGCTAATGTGGCTAATAACTATTTGCAGGCCTTCAAGAAAATATTCATCATTTCCTTTCTGGACTTCATCATTTGATGAAGGGTGGTATAGTGATCCTGGATGCAAATGGGAGACATGGGCTTCTGATCACTTAGCTTCTTTTGGTTCCCATGTTCATGGGAAATTCTTGCTCCTGCAGGTATATATTTCCAAGTGGTTTGCTCATTTATCTGTCCACTCATTGTAATTTTACTCTACCGGCGTTTCTTTCAGTTTTTATTTCTTTATTATGCTTGCACCTTTTATATGATCTATCTGCAGACAGTTGCTTTACGTTGAAATAACTCAGAATTTGTTAATGCACTGGGATGATAGGTTTCTTTATGAGCTATAATAGACTATTGTTAGCTCCAGTGGCAGAGCCAGGATTGAAACAAACCCCGGGCCAAAACTAAGCGAAAGAAAAACCTTAGAAAACCGCATGTAACAGCCCAAAATTTTGGTACGATTGCAAGGATTTAATTTCAACTCAATTGGTAATGATCCAAAAAGTACAAATGAGATGAAAAAAAGTGAACTCCATGTTTTTCTTACTTTCACGTCTAAATCTCTAAATCTTCTATTCCTAACACAGGAAAGGGACAGAACAATGAACCAAATAGTGACATAATAAATCAAATAAGAGATTAACCGAAATTAGCTGGCTCCTATAGAGGAGGGCGCAGCCGCGGGAGGGCGGGCCAACGACGAGCATCCTAGGGGGAGGGGCAAAGCTGCCACAGAGAAAGATGGCTTCCAGCGCGTCCGTGGAGTATGCGGACCCGAGCGGCAAGCCGGACGGCCGGAGACGATGGAGTGGGGTGGGCACGAGGCGGTGCGCACGTCTAGCCGCATCAGTTGAGGAGACCTATCCGGGCAGAGAGAAAGGGATCGAGCGTTTCCCTGGCCGCTCGATGTGAATGCCCATTCATTTGTTTCCACCGGTCGTGATGTGCAGATGGCGAGTACTGGGATATGTAGCTAGGGCAAAACCCAAATTTCATATAGGTACATGGCTAAAAAAGTTGCTGCGCCCCGGGACGTTGCCCTGGTTGCCCGGGGTGTAGCTCCGCCCCTGGTTAGCTCACTTTACGGATTAAACCATCCGAGGTGCAGCTTGACCTGTCCCAATTAGTCAATTTTGTGTACATAACATGAAACACATAATGCATTGACACATTATACTTATAATGACACTACACGTACAGTGATGTGGCTATGGAAATGCAAAGAAGTGCTAAGCAGGCTACGGTACCTTTTGATTTACAAATCGGCATATGTACTATTACTGTAGTGTCTAGCAATTCAATTTGATGCAGTATTCCCTCCATCCCAAATGCGAGGCATGTTTTGATTCGGTAAGACTAGGGCTGTCAAAAAAGTTCGGGCTCGTCAAACAGTGTGAGCTTGATTCGTTATTGGCTCGGCTCGTATTCTGCTCGATGACTTAACAAACCGAGCTCAAACGTCGATCTAAGCTCGCGAGCTTTTTTTTTTTCTGAGCTAGAGCAGTTTGACATAAGCTCGTCACGATGCGCACCTAGCCTTGCATGTCGTCCAGCTCATTCATCGTGGGAATATCCTAGGTTGCAGCAAGACATCCAGCCCAATACTCCATAGGTTAATATATAAGGAAAAGTAGTATCACATGCCCACGAGTGGGCACCTCATCACCTCTGGTCGTTGTGTGTATTGGCCCATTAAAATTTGCGTCTTAGGCAATGGCCCATCAGAGCTTAACATCGTAACTGTGGCCCAATACTTCATTTAGTACCACCTCGCTACCGAACAAGAGCGAAGGATGACCACCAGCTATAAAGCAAGGGCGTGGCTACACAATGCCCGGTTACTGGTTAGTCTTACCGAGTGCTTACCTTGTCTTAAGAGGATATTTACTAAAAAGTGAAAGTGGTCCCAGTAGTTGAAAGCGACAGTTACTAAAAATAGAAATCGGGACCATATGTGCCAGGTAGTGTGCGCCCGAGCCTCTGATCAATGTCAATACCTGGACAAAAAAAAGGACCCATCGCATTTTCTTCTCCAGTTCATAACAAATATTAGCATGTAAGAAATTGAAGTTTAACTAAGCAAAAATACATCCCGGTAAATAAACTAGTGTCCGTGATTCAAAATAAGATGTAAAAAAGTTGTTGCGGGATGTAGAAAAAAGATAAAAAAATACATCCAGATCTACCTAGAGTACTATTATTACATCCAAAATCGGGAAAGAACCTACGAATGAAGATCTTCGGTGGATGTAGAAAAAAAGAGGTTCAAAAATATTACATCCCAAAATATGGAGAAGCATCTATTGTTACATCCAAAATCGGGACAGTACCTACAAATCAGATTCTAGATGTAGAAAAGGTCAAAAATATACATTCGCTGGCTCGCTGCTGCGGTGAGGAAGACGCCGGCCGGGTGGCGTCGGGCTCGGCCTTGTCGCACGCGCAGACGGGACAGCCGCTGGCGACGCCGACGGAAGGGCGGAGGTAGCCCCTCCTCATCCTCCCCCATGCTCGTTCACCGCCGTCGGAGCCGCGCCGCTTGGTGGCGTTGGCAGTAGCAGCTTCGGTTTCGGGCGCAGGTGGCTAGTCATCCTCGTCGGCACCACCACGACACCACCATGGCCGCCACCCCTTCTCATCTGGAGCGCGGGCACCACCACCGCCTCTCCGCCGGGATCTGGATCCTGATGGGGTCTGGAGAAGGTGTAAGGATGGCCAAGGAAAAGGCGAACCAGAGCACGGCGGCCGGAGATGGCCTTGCTGTTGGGCTCGAGTCCATGGGTGGTGATGGCGGAGTGCGGGTGGGTTGGGGATTGAAGATGAGTGGATGCCGTGCTTTAATCGCCAAGCCTCACGTTTTCTGGCTGGATGCCGTAAATACACTGGAACAGAACGTGGTCCCTACCATGTGGCAAGCTGATCGGACGGAGCGGAACAGCGCGCACTCCGTATGACACCACGGAGCTCAGGCAAGAAATAGATTTTGCGATAAAACAAACATCCCAGGCGGGGTGCAACAGAAGGATGGCGCTAGTTCCCTTCTCTTGTAGAAGTGCAACGGCCTGCTATTTAATATCAAAATTTTAAAATACATGAGCTTTGTTTGCTCGACGAGCCTAGACACCAGCTCGCGAGCCGAGCTCGAACCAAAATTTCAGCTCGTGGAGTAAATCGAGCTCGAGCCGAGCCAGGGTATATTCGCTCGAGTTCGGCTCACTTACACCCCTAGGTAAGACAATGCTATGGAAGATAAATGGAGTTACTGTTGGTCAAAGTCTTGTCTCAACAAATTAAAATACCTCTCATACCAGTGATTGATGACTGGGGAGCGGGTGTGGGATGCCGGGGCTGGGAGAAATCCTTCGTCTTTGACCACAGTGGCGGCGACGCCTTTGGGGCGCCATGACCTCGTGAGGTCCCATCCCCTTACCTCCTACCCCTGTCCCGGGTGAAAGTCCAAAATCCGCTTGGGTTGGATGGCGGCGGTGCCATGGGTGTTGTCGTTTCCTACTCGACAATACCCCGGAGGAGGGATCCTCACGGAGGGGGGAAGAAGTGGGGGCCAAAGGACGGAGCGCCATCGGGACGGTGGTACGGGATTTACCCAGTTTCGGAACACGCTTGTCACACTCGACACTTCGTCAGATAACGCTGATAACTGAACTGGTGTCTCGTGTGTCATGTGTGTGTGTTGGGCCGAAAGACATGTTATCTGGGCTGGCGTTGTAAAGGGTCGGGGTATATAGACCTCGGCGACGTAGCCGAAAAGGATACGAATGGAATTGATTGTTGTGCCGTCTCTCATCTTCTAGCCTCTGTTGCTCATCTCTTTGCTTGCTTCTTCCCCACCTATTCCCCATTTCCGTCCGATCTCGATCAAATCAGAGAGAGGTCGTGACAATTTGGTATCCAGAGCCGGAAATTCCTGCGGAAATTTTTCTCGTCGTCGTTGCGCTCGCGAATCGCTTGGCGTTGATCCGTAAATCCAGGCAAAGGGTGGAAATCGCTCCGGCGAGTTCCGCGAAATCCCTAGCTCGGTTCGATCCGTTTGGCGTGAGCAGCAACGGCACCGCCGAAGAACACCGCGCAGACGCAACAATTGCTGATGGCCCTGGAGGCGAGTGGCGCGGAGACGAAGATCCTTCTGGATCAAATTCTCAAGCGGCTGGACGACAGCGCCGCGCTCGCCAGCAAGCTCTACGAGGAGCAGGCGTCGTTCAACACCGTCGTCTCTCAGGATCTGCAGGCCGTGCGCAAGCAAATCGACCTCACGCAGGCCGATGTGGACGAGGCGCGTCACGCGGCGTCCGTGGTGACTGCACCGGCGATGGGGAGACCGCAAGCTGGGGAACACCGTGCGGCGGCGGTCGGTCTGGGTGCGGCCGGGTTTCCACACCTCGCCAACGACGGCCCGCCTCTCATCTCCACCGCGCCCGACTTGCAGCGACCACACCCACCACCTATTCGACCGAATGTTCCACCACTTCACCATGAGGATAGGGAGGAGTTCGTCAAGCCACCGAAGCATGATTTTCCTCGCTTCGACGGTGAGTTACCGAATCTATGGCTGGATCGTTGTGGTTCGTACTTCGAGCTGTACCACACACCAGTTCACAATTGGGTGACCACGGCGTCCCTGTATTTGGACGGCCGTGCAGCGCTTTGGTGGCAAGCCTTCCGTCAGACACGCAGAACAGTGGGTTGGGAGGAGTTTGGACGTGCCTTGCAGGACGAATTTGGACTAGAGGAGTTTGAAGGGCAGATGCATCAATTGTTACAACTTCGTCGGCTTGGTGCTTGTGGTGGAATACGAGATTCGGTTTGAAAAGCATATGTATCACCTGCTCGCTCTTGATCCATCTCTGAACATCAAGTTTTTCGTCACACAGTTTGTACTGGGGTTGAAATCAGATATTAGAGCTTTTGTGCGCGCTCAGACACCTGCGAGTATCACACGAGCTACGGTGCTGGCACGCATCCAGGCTGGACGCCAATCGTCCACGAGCTCGCCTTGTTCCAGCCGAGCGGCCACCACCAATTCCTGCCCCAGGTCATCCGAGGCAGCCTGTAGCATAGCGAGGGGGTGGCGATGAGTTTGCCCGTGAGCACCAGCTTCGTGATTACAGGCGTGCGAATAATTTGTGTTTCAAGTGTGGAGATAAGTATTCATGGGAGCATCAGTGTAAACAACCAGCGCAACTCTTGACAATTCAGCTCGGTGATCATGGAGAAATGTTGTCGGATGAAGCGGTGCGTGCACTGGAGTTGCTGGATGATCCGGTTGACCAAGTGGAGTGCTGTATGGTTTCAGCCCATGCTCTATCAGGTGGAGAAGCACCAGCAGCCTTGCGATTACCCGTTACGGTGGGAGATCAGGTGATGTTACTGCTGTTGGATTCGGGGAGTTCCCACAGTTTTATTAACAAGAATTTTGCCGACAGTATTGCCGCACGGACGGTACCAATTACACTTGTTCTGTGAAGCTAGCTAATGGAGATGTAGTGCGGTGTGATAGAATGGTTGCCCAATTACGGTGGTCCTGCCGGGGACACACATTTTCTACGATTTACGAGCTGTTGGAGTTGGGAGCGTACGATGAAGTGTTGGGGAAGGACTAGCTAGATCGTTTCAGTCCTATGAACTGTAATTGGAAAGGCAATTCGATCTCTTTTGAGCATCAAGGCAAACAAGTAACTCTTCAGGGACTGACGAAAGGTGTTTGCCCATCAATGGAACAACTGGACATGGATGGCATTCTCCAATTGCAAGCAACGAACGATATCCTGGCGATGGCTGTGTTGGATACTTCTTACAGCCAAGTTAGTACTCTGAGGTGCCGGCAGAAATCGAGTCACTGCTCCAGGAGTTTACTGATGTATTTGCGGAGCCACAAGGACTACCACCTCATCGTCAATATGATCTCGCTATCACCTTGGAAACCGGCTGCCAACCACCAAATGCGAAACCATATCGTTACTCTCCAATTCAAAAGGATGAGATTGAACGACAAGTGCGGGAGATGTTGCGGCTGGGCATGATCACTCACAGCATGAGTCCTTATGCTGCGCTTGTGTTGCTGGTGAAAAAGAAGGATGGCAGTTGGCGTTTCTGTGTGGATTATCGACGACTAAATATGGTGACAATTAAAAGTAAATTTCCTTTGCCTATCGTGGATGAACTCCTTGATGAGTTGGCTGGTGCACGATATTTTTCCAAGTTGGATTTGCGAGCGGGATATCATCAAATTAGAATGAGGGAAGAAGATGAGCTGAAGACAGCTTTCAAGACTCACCACGGTCAATTCCAATTCCGGGTGATGCCTTTCGGCCTCACCAATGCACCAGCTACCTTGCAGTGCTTGATGAACTCCATTTTCGCCGAGCACACACGTAAGTTTGTCATTGTCTTCTTGGATGATATTCTCGTGTATAGTGCTACTCTCCAGGATCATGTGAATCATCTGCGAGTGGTACTGGCATTACTTCGTCAACATGAGTTATATGCCAAGGAATCCAAGTGCTCATTTGCTCAGGACCGCATCGAGTATCTGGGACATATTATTTCACGGGAAGGAGTGGCCACAGACATTGAGAAGACGGCAGCGATGAATGCTTGGCCAGTTCCCACATCTGCCACGGAGTTGCGAGGATTTCTGGGACTAACGGGCTATTATCTCAAGTTTGTGCCACGATATGGTATAATTGCCAAGCCTCTGACACAACTATTAACCAAGAAAGGGTTTGCTTGGAGTGACACGGCACAACACGCTTTTGAGCAGCTCAAGAAGGCAATGGTTAACACACCTGTTCTGGCTTTACCTGATTTTGATCGTCCTTTTGCAATTGAGACGGACGCGTGTGATACAGGAATTGGGGCAGTCCTGGTTCAGGATAATCATCCAATTGCTTATTTCAGTAAAGCATTGGGTGTTCGTAACCAACAGCTCTCCACTTATGAGAAGGAATTCCTGGCAGTCATGATGGCTGTGGATAAGTGGCGCGCATACCTCCAGCGGGGTCCTTTTGTCATCATCACAGATCACAAGAGTTTGTGCAACCTGGAGGATCAGCAGTTGGATACAGATTTGCAGCGCAAGGCTATGTCCAAGTTAGTGGGTTTACATTTTCGATTCCAGTACAAGAAAGGTATTGATAATGGTGCGACGAGACGCCTTATCACGAGTGGGACATTTGCTTTACTGCAATGCACTATCAATTTGCCAGCCACAGTGGATACAGGAGGTGGCCAATTCGTATGAAACTGATGTACACGCACAAAATTTGCTGACCAAGCTGGTTGTATCATCCCCAGATGAGCAGGGTTATTCTCTCAATCAGGGAATTATTCGCCTGCACAATCGCATTTGGATTGGCGCTAATACTGCATTGCAAACCAAACTGATCAGTGCTTTACACCATAGTGCTGTAGGTGGTCATTCAGGGATCACAGCTACTTATCAACGAGTCAAGAAACTGTTTGCTTGGACAGGACTACGAGCGGCGGTGGAAGACTTTGTGCGGCAATGTGAGGTCTGCCAACACGCCAAGCATGAGAACACCAGTCCAGCTGTCAAGTTACAACCACTTCCTGTACCTGAATTACCTTGGCAAGACATATCGATGGATTTTGTTGAGGGTTTGCCAAAGTCAGATGGGTTTGAGGTCATAATGGTTGTGGTGGATCGGTTGACAAAGTTTGCTCACTTTGTTCCTCTCAAACACCCGTTCACAGCTGTGCAAGTGGCTACTGCTTTATGGGACCAATGTGATCAAACTTCATGGCATACCACTCACGATTGTGTCGGACAGAGACAAGATTTTCACCAGCACGGTCTCGAGGGATTTGTTATCAGCAGCAGGAACAAAATTGCTTTATTCGACATCATATCATCCTCAGACAGACGGCCAAACAGAGCGGGTGAATCAGTGTTTGGAAATGTATCTTCGCACAGCTGTTCATGAGACACCGAGGCAGTGGCGTAAATGGTTACCAGCAGCTGAATTCTGGTATAATTCCAGTCACCACGCCTCGATTAATTGTTCCCCTTTCAAGGCACTCTTTGGCAGAGAACCAAACCAGGGAACAATGTTGTCAGGATCTGTTGCCATTTCAACAGCAGCTGATATTGATTGGCCGGCACACATTGCTCTTTTGCGCACTCACATGGATCGAGCTCAAGCACGGTTCAAAAAGAAGGCTGATCGCCATCGGAGGGAACGAGAGTTCATGGTGGGTGATGAGGTATTACTGAAACTACAACCATATGCTCAAACTACTGTGGCAAATCGCCCATGTCGCAAGTTGGCGTACAAGTTCTATGGACCGTTCAAAGTGGAGCAGCGCGTTGGACAGTTGGCGTACAAGTTGGCTTTACCATCAGATGCCCGGATTCACCCAGTGTTTCATGTGTCCCAGCTAAAGCCATTTATTCCCAGCTATACTCCTGTGTTCAGTCAGTTACCTCGACCTCCAGACTTGGCATCAACTGACCTGCGGCCTACGGCTATCCTTGACCGGCGTCTCAGGAAGAAAGGCGACATTCCAGTGCTCCAGGTACAAGTCAGGTGGGGTACGTTATCTCCTGATGCCACCACTTGGGAAGATTATGAGGTTCTTCGTCACCGTTTCCCTGATGCTGCAATTTGGGGAGAGGCTTCATCTTCAGGGGGAGGCAATGTCACACTCGACACTTCGTCAGATAACGCTGATAACTGAACTGGTGTCTCGTGTGTCATGTGTGTGTGTTGGGACGAAAGACATGTTATCTGGGCTGGCGTTGTAAAGGGTCGGGGTATATAGACCTCAGCGCTGTAACCGAAAAGGATACGAATGGAATTGATTGTTGTGCCGTCTCTCATCTTCTAGCCTCTGTTGCTCATCTCTTTGCTTGCTTCTTCCTCACCTATTCCCCATTTCCGTCCGATCTCGATCAAATCAGAGAGAGGTCGTGACAACGCTGCACGGAGGCAGGGCCTACTGCTTGTCTGGAATTATATGGGCGCTTTCGCGTTGTTACAATGAGTTTTGGTTGTCTCTCTAGAGCTCCCGAGATCCGGCTTATAAAGGCGCCAGGATCTAGGGTTTCTACGGAGAGCCCTAGCTGGAATACGATCTTGCCTAACTACGGAATATTACATTGCCGTGCATGTCAAGGATCCGCCTATACCTAAACTGTCGTACTTGATCCGGCTAACTTCATTGGCCTCGCCGGATCCGACTCGTGGCGCAGGTCGGGCTAGATCCAGCTCCTTGTTCCTGGTCTGGACATCTTCCATCTTGATCAACAGCAACTGGGCCGCCAGGTGGGCCGTATGCCACCACCACCATTTGTGGGCCACCCGGGCTTGCTGGATCTAGGCACTGTCGATGGTACACCTATGAAGTATATCCACAACAGGCGTCGTTCCCTCCTTGGAGGCGCCGTCTTCGGACCGGTGGTGTAGCGGCGAGCGGTGCCATGGTCGATGGGTTTCTGTCGGTGGCATGGCTGCTGTGCTCGGCTCCGCTGCGTCTTCGAGTTCTACGGCTGCTCCCAAGCTTTCTCTTCTCCTGGGTGTCCTCGTTGAAGCTGTTCGTGGCACCGATGTGCCTGTCGGCGCGAGGTGGTCTGCGTGGATTGCCCGGTTGGTTTCTTGGAATGCATCTCTCCTTGTTCTAGGGTGAACATCTCCACCTGCCGACGGTACGGCACCTTGCAATCCAGGGAGAGAGGGTTCAGACTCTCTTGGGCGATGGAGGAGGAAGGTGTTCCTTCATTGACACCGGTTGGTGATCACTGTGTGCCACCCTCAACGCCATTGCTTACCTGTTGTTGCTTCTGCTACTGTCATGGCATTCTTGCGAGGAGGACATCGCCGGCTCAACCCACGTTTCTGGTTTACCTTTGTGTGTTTGAGTTGGGTGTTGTGTTGTAAGCTGTTTCAGCATTCTTGTATCTCTCGGCTGCACGGCTTTATTAATTTAAAGCAGGTTTTCTTGCCTTCGGTAAAAAAAGCATTCTTAGCTTTTATCTTTTTTTTGCAGTTTATTGTCTTTGCGGAATGTCTGTTGACAAGCATAAAGAGTCTAGACTCTGATTTGTGGAGTGTATCATGGTGGCTGTGCAGATTATCCATGTCCCAGCAGAACATTTTAGATGAGCTATCATCCTCTTTGTTTGATGAAGTACAGGTACACAAAAATAAAATGTTGACCCACTTTGGTGAACTTGAAACGGTTTCTAGCTACTGGGGTTCTTTCTTAATTGACGGAGAAGGCTCTTCTTTAGTCTCAGCTGCTCTTTTGGAAGCTGGACTTGCAGAGAATATGTACGGTCTAGTTGATGCTTCAAGGTAAGAAATCATATTGCAATTCCTGGAGTATACTTGCTGTAAGGCAATTATTCAAGATCACTAGTGGTAAACTGAATAACAGTATAATACTAGTAAGAATGTATCAAGACATGTACATATAGATGTCAGACAGTGATGCCCCATTGTTGCTATTATGATCTCACTAGTTAATTTCTCTTAGGTTACATCTAAAATGGAGAAAACTTGATGCTTTTAAGCAAATGAAATTAGTGTACAAGTAAGTTGATAAGAAGTCAATGTTTTGTATGTTAGACACTCAAAATATTATTTCTCAATACATGCGGTGTTCAGAAGCTGTCGTGAAGTTAAAATGCTGTGCATACCATGTCTATGTTAGCCTTGCTAGTTCACAGGTAGTGTGTGTGGGAAGTAGTCTGTTTGTGATGCTGCCAAAAGCTTGTGCAACTTGTATTGCATAGTGGTATTTATAGGATATACAAGCTAGATACAACATGTAGATTTCTAAAGCCTTCTAGAGCTTTCTACTGCTATCCTTTTATAGCTATCTACTACTAGAGTTATCCAGATAAGACTTACATATGAACAGTACTACAAGAATACGCTAGAACATACTAGCACCTATAGTACTACTAGAACCTGCTAGTCCTACTAGAAAGTACTAGCTTAAATCTAAAGCAAGGATTACTCTAACAGTCTATAGACTAACTTAGTGCATGGGCCAATAACTGTAAAAAGTTTATTACACATCTGAGGACATGTTTAGAAACAAATATTCGCTATACAAGAATCTTCCATGAATGTTCGATATCTTGTCTGTGTTGTAGTTCTAGATATATATGTGCCTGATTTACTATCATAGGGTACCTCAGCTTTGCTGATTTAGCCAACTCGTATGCTGAATGACAGTGGGACCAGAAGATCTGTATCCAATCTGAGCATAATACTCTATTAAAAGAATTATGGCATTTATATTTGTATAGGTTGCATCTGGATAGTGCTCAAGAGGCATGTGGGATTCATCTTTCTCTAACGGGGATTCTTGGTTTTCGAACAATACACCAGGTATATTGTGCTGGACCTCGTGGCACTTCCTGTTTCTGTTTTAGCTTATGGAGCTTGATGATAGAGGGACCATTTCATTTCGCAAGACATGATGAACGTATTGACTTTCTTTTTCTAAAGATAGTTTTACAAAACACCTAATTCCCTCATAGTCTTGCTCTTTGATGACCTTGTTAGAAAATGAGAAAACAATGATGTATCGATCACAATATAACTTAAATGCTACTTGATTTGTATCATTCATGTTGCTGTTGCATGACATGTATATAACGAATCATTGTCCCTTTATTTTTTGTAAACGATCAATTCCTTGGTATAGGTGGACGCGAAGTCCCAAATGATACTTGTTCCGAAGACCACTAAACCAGCAGATGATGTGGTACAATCAGCAGAACTAACAAGAGCTCAGAGTGATGTTGTGGCTTTGAAAAAGACGAGGAGCTCTGTTCCTGATGAAAGTGATGAATTTTGTGATATACTAAGAACGCCTTCACTAGCACAAAATGCGACTGACTCGAATAGTGAAAGCACACAGATACAACTAACTCCTGTCCAACAGGCTGCTGTACTTGCACAATGTTTACATGTGAGTCGGAGGAGTCGGGGTGATGAAATGTCTGGTACGTTCATATTTTCATTTGTTCTGTGCAGTACAAGATACATTTGTTCTGTTTTAAATATTAACTATGTAACATATGATCGGTACCAAAATTTTCTATCTCAGTTCTCTAATAGGGTGATGTACTACTGTGTCAGAAAAATTTCCTATTTTGCAGTAAGGATTTTAAAATTGCGAAATGTTAAAGCATGATATGGTTGGACAGGATCCAGTTGTTGATTATGTCTTAGTTCTCTTTTAGCTGTTTCTCTTTTGTGGTTTTCCTTTGTTCTTTTGTTTGGGTCTTGATGATCCTTCTACACTAAGCCTAAGCTTAGAATATTTTATTCTACAGCCCCTAGTAAAACACTACAAAATATAGTAAGGGCTCTTTTGATTCATAGGAATATGAAGAGTGTAGGAATAGGAAAGGTGTAGGATTGGAATGTCATTCGAAGTTGAATCCTATAGGAATATGGTGTGTCTTTGATTGTAGCAAAGGAATTTTTTTATGAGGTATGAGCTAATGCTTTTTTCCTATAGGATTTGCTCTATAGGATTCCTATAAGAATAATTCCTATAGGATGTGTTCCTATGAATCAAATTGGTTGTATAGGAAATTTACCTATAGGATCCAAATTCTACACAATTCCTATGCCAATTCTATGAATCAAAGGAGCCCTAAAATAGTGTACCAAATGTAGTGATTTCGGAACAATGTAGTAAATAGTGACTTGGATAGTAAATAATATAGATTTCAAAATCACTACATTTTTGTGCATATTCTACTATACTTTGAACTGTTTAACTAGGGGGTATAGGATAAGCTATTCTAAGCTTACTGTGTATATATAGGATCTAGCTAGTTCATACCGGGTGAAGTTACACCCACGTGTTTAAACCTTTTTTTCTACTACCGGCTCAAGTTACACCCACATGTGTTTCATAAGAACTAGCAGTATCTTCCATTCCAGAGAGTATGTAGCTGCAGTATGTATGATACAAGAATATTTAGGTAGCATAATTCCTTTTTATAGGTAGTATGTGCTATTTCTTGGCACTCCTTTATACCTACATCTATAAAATTATTTCTTAAATATACTAAAAAGTATGTATTCACTTGCAACTTTTCATGTAGTTTGCTTCCTAATATCTTAGAAATAATATATGACTATATTAGAAGTGTTAAAGTAGTATACATACTATATAGTAGTATGAGATGTGGGTACACCGACATGTGTTTCATACAGTCTAGATAGAATCTAACATACCGCAATTATGTATCTATAATATGTACTCCCTCGGTTCACCATTATAAAATTGTACATACTAGTTAAAAGGTGAAGGTGCTGAAATTCTTGAGTGTAAAAGCATAATGTAGGATGCTAGAGGTTATTTTGTCGTCGTTTGATATGGTTGTTTTCACAATACAACAACAACAACATCATAGCCTTTTGTCCCAAGCAAAGTTGTATACATGGAAAATGCTATGCATCATTTCCAAATGACGTTTAGTTTGTTTTACATACTTGGAAGGAATTGGAAAAAGCAAAATGGGAAGAAACAAGCTTTTATGGTCAAAGCATTTTGTTTTATAGTATTTCACAGTATTATCTTTGTTATTCTGTAATTTAAAACAGAGCTAAGTTGTACTCTTCAGCAAATACATGCTATCACGTATATATTTTTTGAACTTCAATCTGTTTTAAAGTTAATTTGACCTGTTCTCAATACTACTACTATGCCTCAATATGTATATTTTCATATAATATTAGTAGTTCATCTATGTGTTTGCTTAAAGTTTAGCATGTAAAACTGATTCTTCTTGGTTCATGCATTTTATTTTTACATAGGATGGGAGATGGCACCATACATAGAGTCAATTGATTCTCAAGATGATTCGTGCTTTGTGGTATGTTTTAACTGCATCTTAATTATTTTTTGGAAACATGTGCACACAAATAGGTAAACGATTGTCCCCAATTTTTGGTCTCATTTGTGTGCTGGAGATATTGCTTTGTCTCCCAATTTTGGTCTCATTTGTGTGCTGGAGATTTTGCTCTGTATGCAACTTAGTTTTTATTTCTTACTCCCTCCTTCCGAAATAAATGAGCCTTTTCACGATCTTCAGTGCACTTACTGACCACTAACATATACAAAATATATAGATTGGGCATATAGAATGATACTGTTGTATTTGTCTTGGAAAATACTTCAATGTCATATATCTTTATACTAATTTTGTAGACATATTGTAAGTGAAATCGTAACCAAAGTCAGTAAAATATTTGACTGCAGTTACCTCAGATCTGCTCTTTGTCTCATTCAGGTCAGGAGCTTGTGTGATGTTCTGCGTATTAGGTGGGAGTCCACTCGCAGTCGACAAAACAGCGTGCACTGTTACTGATGGAGAATTTGGTAAGTGCAATATCATTTCCCCACACTACAGTGAAATTCCTCAATGTTGCAGATATACTACATTCATCTTTGTAGAACGATTTTTTTTTTCTTCAGCTCTTTATAGATTCTGCTTTTTTGTTACCAGACTGTCTTCAGTTCCTTCATTACTCTGTATCATCATTGGTATTTATTCTCTTAATGATAGTAAAGATTCGGTTTAGCAGTTTACATTGGCTTTGTAGTCTTTGATTCATGCACTAGCCAACGCAACCAAAAGTCTAAACTATTGGAAAGTGCTAGTACAATTCACTTATACACTTCACGACACCCCCTCTCACGTGTGATGGGAGAAGAGAAAGTCAACACGTGAATAGAAGAAGAGCGTACATATGAATGAGCATCTACGCGGACAAAGAGGGGAGCAACAACAATTTTAGGATAAATAGCAAAAGCCAGAACTAGAACTCGAGACCCTAGACTCTAATACCATGTCAAGCTTCATGCACTAGCCAATGGAACCAAAAGTCCAAACTGTTGGAAAGTGCTAGTACAATTCACTTATACACTTCACAACAGTATTTATACTTACGAACGAAGGTGGTGGTGGAACTATTAAAGCATGTTATTTGGAGGTGGTGTCCAAGAATGCATAGAATGCACACCATATTATATTATTATTTCATGATATCTAACAATTGGTAGTCTTAATGTTTGAATCACTAGTAGAAAAAGGGGCAGTAGGCCCGGTCCATTTGGGCCTTCAGTCCCGGTTCCCAAACCTGGACCAATTGGGCGGGACTAAAGGGGGTACCCTTTAGTCCCGGTTCAAAGTTGAACCGGGCCTAAAGGCCTCGACACGTGGTGCGGCCAGGGAGCTCGCGGTGGAAGGCCTTTGGTCCCGGTTCGTGGTACGAACCGGGCCTAGGTTCCTCTGCCGCGGCAGAGAATTGCTATTTCTCTGCCGCGGCACAGGTTTAGGCTGTACTAGCGTTTCTCTGCCGTGGCAGAGAAACAGGGCGTTTCTCTGCCGCTGCAGAGTTTCAGCAATGCATATATATCATTCAAGAAACCACAAAAAATCGTCATGAATATATATAGACATCGTCAATAGTACACGACATCGTCAACAGTACACGTAATGCATGCATATTTACAATACAACATCTCCTCGACGAATTTCCTCCGCCGTCACGATCCGCCGATAGTGCTCTCCACCTGGGGTAAGGGCCTCGGTAATAAAGAATCCCGCGATTTCCTCTTGAATTGCTTTTATTTGATCCTCCGTTATGAGAGTGTTCCGCAGGCGTGTCATCTATATTTAAAAAGGGAGATCAATATATGAATGGAACTCAATACAATAGATGGTACTAATTAAGATTAATTGTGAAATTTTGTTATCGTACACGAGTGTGGTGTATACGGGCATCCCCACCCTTGGGACAGGCCATGTCACGCATGAAGGTGCAGACGTAGTATCCACATAAGTTATTCCCTGGTTCCTTCCTCATACACTTTACGAAAAAATAGTTCGATCAAACTAATAATCAAGCATCGTATTGAAAGTAAATATCATATATAAAGTTTCACGGACATAGCTATATATATAGTACTACTTACAGGGTAATCTTCAAATGTAAGCTCCGGTTTCCATTTACCGGAACGAGTATTGATGAACCGTTTCCAAGCCCTGCCCGGCAAAAAATAATGAGTAAATGAGTAATTGATTAGTTGATGATATCTTCGAATTAGAACGGATGAAGATGCCAATACGAAATTGATTGAAACTACCTCCGGAGGATGGCAGCCATGTCCGCCCATTCCGCATATTCTTTACGTTTCGAGTCCATGACTTTTACAACTCCAAGGGGAAGATCAATGATTAGGAGAATAAAGTGGAATCTGCACAAGCATAGCTCAATGATTACGAGAATAAAGTGGAAGGTGCACAAGCATAATGTATGTTATATATAACACTCACTTGAAGTTGTAGGGAAAGAATATATCCTCTTTGTCCGCTTGCTTCTCTAAAAACATTACGATGTTGTCCTCTCGTGTCCTTGGGGTACTTGTCGAACCGTAACTTCATGAACTGTGTTTGGGTCTATGAACCCCAGCGGTAGGAGCTTGCCTCTTTTGTATTCCAGCTTCTTCATTCTGCATAATTAAATGTATAGCGTACACAAAGAATATAATGAGGATAATTGTTAGTGCAAATGAATGAGCTACAAACTTAATTACACAAATAAATCACTTACGAGCAGTAGCAAGCGATGACGACTTTGTCGAGGGCGTCTTGATTGAATAACCGAAACAGTTCTTCTAACTCAAGGTTTATCTCGTCTTCCCCCCGGAAGTAATGCTCATCTCTAAGATACACCGTGAGGTAGCTTTCACATCTTCGACAGGCTTTCAGGTACCATTCATGGAACCTTCGCATCTGAGTTCCTAGACGCGCGAGCTCACCAGGTTTGACGAGATCTTTTCCGTATCTATACTTGTTTACCACTTGAGCCGTTGGATAGTAATCTTCGTACTCAACTGATGCTCCCTGAGCTCTAGCCGCCCGTTCGATCATCGATGCCGTCTCTGGATCATGATATGGCTCCACGATGAAGTGGGGTGCGGCTCTGAATGTCCTGTCTGTCCAAGCTGGGCGATTTTTTTGCTTCTTTGCTCGCTCTAGAGGACTGTCCAAGAGAGCGGTCATAATCAGCTCTCAGCTCAGGTCTCTTCATTCTCGTCTCGGCAAAGTGCTTCACTGTCTGCGGTCGAATAAACATCTTCTTCGGCAATGGTAAGACCTTGTAGGTAAGAGGATGCCGACCGCCGCCTTGAAGGATAGGTTGAAAACTTTAACATGCAGCTCACAAGGACGGCTCTTAGTGAGATCATCCACGGGGGGGTAGCGAGGAGGCTCGACCACCTGGTCATCATCATCATCATTATCCACCTGCTGAGAGGAAGCCACGCTACTTTTCCGGTGTGGTTGAGATTGCAGCGGGGTGAGGGCATTGAGCAATACAGGATCTACAGCCTGCCCCTGAGCCATCTGAGATGTAAGTACTTGGGTTACCATGGTTAATTGGGCTTTCATGGTGCTCATACCCTCCTCTAAGTTAGCCGGGCGGTCTGTTTCCCTTGCCTTCCTCCTCTCATGGCTTTTATCGGGAAATCTCTTCCTTTCCGCGAGAAAGCCATACTTCCACGGAACGGAGCCTTCGTGCCTCGTGTTCGTCCGCCGTGTTCTTTGTTCCCAAGGGCGCGTGTCGGCTCATCGTTCTCTCTTTCGGGCTGGAACAACCCCGCCTCCACGTCCCTATGTGCTCTTTCCAGGGCATCAATGGGAACCTTCAGATGAGCTTTCTTATAGATGCACTTCCCTGTTTCTGGATCCAACGTTCCCCCAATCCCGTAGAACCACTCCTTGCACCGTTCGATCCAACCGTGTGTCCCTAATCTGATCCCTTTCCTGGTCAGTTCCGCCTCAGCTGCTTGCCACTTAGGACGGTTAGCCATGTATCCACCTGGACCCAGAATTTGGTGATATAGCTTCAACGCAGCATTTGCCTTATTTATTTCCGACCTTCTCTTAAATTCTTCTGACTCCGTGCTGTACTTCACGAATTCTTCCCAGTGATTTTTTACCTTCTCATTGTCCGGAGTCTTCTTTATCTTGATAAGGCAGCGCAATCTTTTCTTGTGGCTCTTGAATAGTTCGGCCATCTTCTTCTTGCCAAACTCGCGGAGGGCCTGCTCCATCTTGGCCTTTTCAGCGTCACCCCCTCTTCGGGTACTATGTTGAAATGTGACATGAGCTTGTCCATAATGCTGTTTTTGGCTACATCATCGATATAAAGACCTTGACCTTCTTCCTCTGCGAGACAGCACTAGTCCCTTCGGCTTGTGCCATTCTCGAACGGTGATCGGGACGTGGTCCCTAACAAGCACTCCGCATTGAGCTATAAATGCCTTTGCACCTTTCTCTGGAGCAATCGGTTTACCATCCTTTTCGATGTGGGTGATGTCGTGCCTAACACCGTCATCCAACTTTTTGGCCGGGCCTCGCTTCCTCGACTTTACAGAAGAAGTGCTCGATCCGGAGGGCTAAAAAAGAAATAATTCATAGTCAGTACAATTTAATTAGTTAATGCATCTAGTCGATCAACAGCGGCTTAATTAGTTTATATACCTCGGTGATAACTACAGTTCGGGAGCCATTATGATGATCTTGTTCCTCACCGGCGCCACTAGATCTTCTTCCTCAATATTCTCCGCTCCCTCACCGGAGTCATTCAAATAAGTTGCGGTGACATCGTCACCGCCATCATCTGGAATAACGTCGTCGTCGCGATCATCCGAGTACCGTTTGCTATGAGGTTCTCCATGAAATTTTCTTGAAATTCATCTCTGTCCATGCTTTCTACAACGACCTGCAAGCTATACATAGGAACCATCATATGATCAAATTAAGGATAATGCAGAAAACTGAAAATGGAGTTACATATGTAGTTCTTAACTAAGGATCGATAATATAGTGCTGAAAGCGAGATAGTGCGATTACATGCATACATAGATCGGGTTCATGTTTATTTAACCCTAATACATATCAATCACTACTACAACCACTCAACCGCGCAGACCGGGTCCTAGAGGGCGCCGACCGGGTCTCGAGCCGCGCTGGGTGTACCCCCAAAGCCACGGAACAACAACGGGAGCATAGCTAACATGAGATCCCCGCATAACGCTCCATCCGGTCCTATACATGTTGTCTAATGCGTACATGTAACGGCGAATGTGCTGGTCCTCCACTTCAATGCGCTGAGCTACCTCCTCCGGCGGGGCCGGCTCCCTCTGAAACGACCGTGGCCCATAAGACCTCCACCAAAGAATATCCGGGTCGACAACGGGACCCGGATTCCGCACCAAGGTGCGCGACCCGGAAGCTAAGACCTCCCAGTGCCACCCCGGCGGAGCCCAGTCCCGGACCTCCCCCATCTGCTCCATCTCCTCTAGAAGAGTCAGACCACGGCGCGGCGGCTATCGCGGCATCGTAGCTACGAGAACAAATCATATATATATACCAACGTTAACATAAATTAAAAAATAACTTCACTATATGTTAGTCGGCGCCGATACTACCGTTTGGGGGGCGCCGGCACTACATATATACTCTATTTTGGGGGCGCCGGCAGGGGCGTCGGCACTATGTCGCGGTGGCACCGCCACGGACTCGGCACAGCCACGGGCGCCGGTAGGGGCACCGCCACGGACTCGGCACCGGCAGGGGCGCCCGCACTACCGGATTAACTATACTAACAATGTACTAACAACTATATACTAACAATATATACTAACAACTATACTAACATTGTACTAACAATACTAACAATGTACTAACAACTATACTAACTATACTAACAATGTACTAACAACAATACTAACTATACTAACTATACTAACAATACTAACAATATATACTAACAACAATACTAACAATGTACTAACAATACTAACAATGTACTAACAATACTAATAAGTACTAACAAATTTGATACATCTAATTTTTTTCGAATTAACTATAGTAACAATGTACTAACAAATTTGATACATCTAACAAATATATCTAAAAAAGGGGTGGCCGGCCGGGGGGCTCACCTTGCCGACGGAGAGGAGGCGCGCGGCGGCGGCGGTGGCGCGCGAGGCGGAGGTGGCGCGCGCGGCTCGGGAGAGAGGAGAGAGGGGCGGCGAACGGCGGCGGCGGTGGCGCGCGAGGCGGAGGCGGCGGAGGCGCGCGGCGGCGGCGGTGGCGCGCGCGGCTCGGGAGAGAGGAGAGAGGGGCGACGCACGGCGGTGGCGGTGGCGGAGGACGGCGTCGGTGGCGGCGAACGGCGGTGGCTACGGCGCGGGCGCGGAGTTGGGCGGCGGCGGCGTGGGCGCGTGGCGGAGCAGCCTGGCGGCTTCGTCTGCGCGTCTGCGGCTTCGTCTCCGCGGGATTGATCTCCGCGGAGACGAAGCGGTTGCACTTATACCCCCCCCCCTTTGGTCCCGGTTCGTGGCACCAACCGGGACCAAAGGCACCCCTTTGGACCCGGTTTGTATTACAAACCGGGACTAAAGGTCTTTTTTGCTGCGTTTTCGCTGCGCGCGCAAAAAAGGCCTTTAGTCCCGGTTTGTAATACAAACCGGGTCCAAAGTCCACTTTTTTAAAAAAGTTTCATTCCCGCCTTATTTCAAATGAAAAAAAAGCCACCGCACTGCGACACGTGTCCACCGCCGCCCGCGCCATGCATGTACTGGCCACCGCCACCGCCACCACCGCCACCGCCGTGTACTGGCCACCGTCACCGCCGTGTACTGGCCACCGTCACCGCCGTGTACTGGCCACCGCCACCGCCGTGTACTGGCCACCGCCACCGCCGTGTACTGGCCACCGCCGCCGTGCCACACGTGTCCCTTCCCCGTGCCACGTGTCCCTCCGCCGTGCCACACGTGTCGCTTACCCGTCGACGCCGTCATGTACTGGCCACCGCCGCCACCGCCACCGCCGTGTACCGGCCACCGCCGCCACCGCCACCGCCGTGTACCGGCCACCGCCACCACCGTCACCGCAGTGTACCGGCCACATGTGTCCACCGCCGCCACCGCCACCACCGTGCCACACGTGTCCACCGCCGCCGCCGCCATGTACTGGCCACCGCCACCGCCGTGTCCTGGCAACCGTCACCGCCGTGTACTGGCCACCACCGTCGTGTACTGGCCACCGTCACCGCCACCGCCGTGTACTGGCCGCCGTCACCGCCGTGTACTGGCCACCGTCACCGCCGTGTAATGGCCACCGTCACCGCCGTGTACTGGCCACCGCCGCCGTGCCACACGTGTCCCTTCCCCGTGCCACGTGTCCCTCCGCCGTGCCACACGTGTCCCTTCCCCGTGCCACATGTCCCTCCGCCGTGCCACACGTGTCGCTTACCCGTCGACGCCGTCGTGCGACGTGTAGCCACCGCTTCCACGTGCCTCGCCCCGCCGACGCCGGCGTGCGACGTCTGTAGCCGTGGCTTACACGTGCCATGCCCCGCGTGCGCTATATAGAGCGACGAGTGCGGGCGCAACCACACGTCGCCACCGCCTCCGCTCATTCATCTCCGGGATGCCTCCACGTCGTCGAGGGGCGTCCGGTTTCCGTGGCGTTCGAGTGCGTCCGAGCGGTAGGTTCACCGCCGAGATACGCGCCGGTGGCTTCCGCCTCACCCTCGGCACGTACAACACGCCGGAGCTGGCGGCGCGCGCTTACGACGCGGCGGCGTGGCGCTTTCGGCGGCCAGGGCGAGACATGAACTTCCCGGATGTTGAATCGCTAGAGGAGGCGGAGTTCCTCGCGCCGCCGCCGTGCCTCATCGACGACGAGGACCGTCGCCGGCACCGCCAGGTGCAGCGCAGGATCGCCATCGCCGAGCGCGACGAGCAGTTGATGCGCCAGTGGAGGGCGCAGTTCCCCAACGATGCCGACAACACCGACGCGTTCTTTGCTAACCTTAGGGCACAACGCATGTCCGACAGGCGCCACCGTCGGGCCGTCGCCGCCTTCGAGCTCGAGAACCCGAATACAACTTGGACCGAAAACGACCCTCGGTGGGAGGACATTTGGACGGAAACAACCTCCGACGACGAGTAGAGACTAGACTACTAATTTATCTATTTTATTGTAATTTCAATAAAGTCGTTGTCGGTTCTATTACTTTAAATTTAGTTTATAAAGTCGATGTCGGTTGGTTTTGTTCAATAAAGTGGTTGACACGAAATTTATTACGATTGAACTGAAATTAAAGTACAGAGCTCCTCGGAGAAAAGTTTCCCGCCACATACATGGAATTAAAGTACAGAGCTCAACCGAAAATTAATTAAGATACATCGCCGGATTCGACTCGTTCTAGTCATTCGGTCATACTCGTGCCTAGCCCTATAGTACTCGCCACCGTAGTCGTCGTAGTCGCCGTCATCATCGTCGCCGGCATCGGGGTCGCGGTAGTCGAACCTCGACGGGAGAGCACGCGTGGGCCGGGACCGAGGGTAGCGCAGGCGGGGGCCACGGTAGGCCATGACGCCCTGGAGAGTCCGGCCGCACCACCACAGCCGACGGCCGGCCTCGTTGAAGTTCGAAGGAGGCGGGCCGCCCTCCTCGTGCTCGGCGAGCGCCCTCTCACGCCGATTGATGAAGAAGCTTTCCCAAGTCGGGCTGTAGTCGGGATGCCACCGGGGATTCCTCCGCTGCTCTGGCGTGAGCTGGAAGTAGTAGTGGTTCGTGATGGCCATCTCGCGCGCCACACCTAGAGGGACAGGAGGGACCGGTACCCCTCCGACGCTCAGCAACCAGCCGGTAGGGACGCGGTAGCCCGGCGGGCAGGGGTAGTTCGACGCGCAAAGCGCCTCCGCCTCCCGGAGGGTTAGAGATACGATGGAAGCCATGTGACCTGGTGATGAGGTTTGCAGATATGAGTCTAGATGTGATATGTAAATGGAGGCCAAGCCAACATATATATAGTGAAAAAATGGCAGGAGGACGGAGGCGGGAAGCAGTGGAAAGCGCGGGAAGAAAAATAGGCGGGAACGCAGTGGCGCCAAAAACGTCGGTGGGATAAGGACGTGTGGGTAACCTTTAGTCCCGGCTGGTGGGTACAACCGGGACTAAAGATCCTTTTTGTGTCATCTAACAAAACTGTCGGTGGGATAAGGACGTGTGGGTAACCTTTAGTCCCGGCTGGTGGGTACAACCGGGACTAAAGATGTCGGCAGGATAAGAACGCATGGGTGGACGCACTGCTCGATGGGATAAAGCATGTAGCGCACGACGCCCTGTCGAAGGAACAAGACAAAGTAGAAGAGGTGCCGTGCCTATAAAAGGAGCATCGATACGCCTTGCCAAGCAGATCAACAAGCCAAGCAGAGTTTCATTCCCATGGATGAAGGGAAGGGTTGGGAAATCTCCCGTGGCGCAGCTTCTCGAAGATGTCGTTGGTGCACACGCCCTACGACATCTTCGGAAGCTGCTCCTCGGAATTTTTCCCCGCAAGCCCCTAAACGACTACATCTCATCTAACAGTGTTGGGGAAAGGGTTGGGAAATCTCCCGTGGCGCAGTTTCTCGAAGATGTCGTTGGTGCACACGCCCAACGGCATCTTCAGAAACTGCGTCTTGGAATTTTTTCCTGCAAGGCCCTGAACGACTACATCTCATCTAACAATGTTGGGGAAAGGGTTGGGAAATCTCCCGTGGCGCAGTTTCTCGAAGATGTCGTTGGTGCACACGCCCTACGGCATCTTCAGAAACTGCGCCTTGGAATTTTTTCCTGCAAGCCCCTGAACGACTACATCTCATCTAACAGTGTTGGGGAAAGGGTTGGGAAATCTCCCGTGGCGCATCTCCACTTTTCATATCTTACATACAGTGCAAAAATAAATGGGAAATTGATTGCCATGTTGAGATACTCATTTGTGCCATGGAGCATCTTCATCATTTAATCTTCTTCGGCCTTAACCATGGAGCATCTTCATCATTTAACTTGATGCTTGGATCAATGTTCACTCGAAGGGTGGAATTTCATCAAACTTATTACAATCTTCCGACATGTCCGTCTTGTCCTCCACTCCCACGATGTTTCTTTTTCCGGTAAAGAACTATGTGGCGCTTTGGCTCATCGTTTGATGTATTTGTTTCCTTATGTTTCCTTTTTCTTGGTTTGCTAGACATATCCTTCACATAGAAAACCTGGGCCACATCCTTGGCTAGGACGAATGGTTCGTCTCTATACCTAAGATTGTTGAGATCCACTGTTGTCATTCCATACAACTTGTCTACCTGAACCCCGCCTCCTGTTTTGTTGACCCATTTGCACCTAAACAAAGGGACCTTAAAAGAAGGTCCATACTCAAGTTCCCATATATCCTCTATGTAACCATAATATGTGTCATTTGGGCCTTCATTCATTATTGCATCAAAGCGGACACCACTGTTTTGGTTGGTGCTCTTTTTATCTTGGGCGATCGTGTAAAATGTATTCCCATTTATCTCGTACCCTTGGAAAGTCACTACGATCGAAGATGGTGTCCGGGCCAGCAAGTACAGCTGATCTTCAATATCTTCGTTATTCAGGAGATGTTTTTGCAACCAACCGCCGAAAGTCGACATGTGTTCACGTCTAATCCAATCGTTCGACCGCCCGGGTTCCGGGAGCGTAGAAAGTTCTTGTGGTCACCGATATACGGAGCCACCATGGTGGAACTTTGTAGAACTGTGTAGTGTGCTTGAGTCAAAGAAATCCCGTCCCTACATATCATTGATTTCCTTCCTAGCGTGCCTTTTCCACTTAGTCTCCCTTCATGCCGCGATTCAGGAACACCAATCGGCTTAAGGTCGGAATAAAGTCAACACAGAATTCAATGACCTCCTCTCGTTCCATAGCCCTTGGAGATGCTTCCTTCCGGCCTAGCACGGTTATGAACATATTTCTTCAAGACTCCCATGAACCTCTCGAAGGGGAACATATTGTGTAGAAACACAGGACCGAGAATGGAAATCTCATCGACCGGGTGAACGAGGAGATGTGTCATAATATTGAAGAAGGATGGTGGGAACACCAGCTCAAAACTAACGAGACATTGGACCACATCATTCCGCAACCTCGGTAGAATTTCTGGATTTATTACCTTCCGAGAAATTGCATTGAGGAATGCACATAGCTTCACAATGGGCAGTCGAACATTTTCCGGTAGAAGCCCCCTCAATGCAATCGGAAGCAACCGTGTCATTATCACGTGACGAGTCATGAGAATTCATGTTCGGAATGTTTTCTTCTCCATATTTATTATTCCCTTTATATTGGAGGAGAAGCCGGACGGGACCTTGATACGCGCGTACATTCAAAAAATATTTCCTTCTCTGCTTTTGTAAGAGCGTAGCTGGATAAATGACGTCCTTTAACTCTCTCATGCAGCTTTTTGGGGTCTTTCCAACGTTGCTGGTCCTCCCGTGCTTCTGGTGTATCTTTTGTCTTCCCGTACACGCCCATAAAGCCTAGCAGGTTAACGCAAAGATTCTTCGTCACGTGCATCACATCGATTGAAGAGCGGACCTCTAAGACTTTCCAATATTCTAGCTCCCAAAAAATAGATTTCTTCTTCCACATGGGCGCGTGTCCGGCATCGTCATTCGGAACGGACCGTCCGCCGGGACCCTTTCCAAATATTACATCTAGATCCTTGACCATACCAAATATATCAACACCATCACGATGGGGAGGCTTCCTCCGGTGATCAGCCTCACCGTTGTAATGCTTGCCTTTCTTTCTTACGGGATGGGTAGTCCTAAGAAATCGACGATGCCCCAGGTACACGACCTTCTGACCTTTTTCCAAATAATCACCTTCGAGCTCATGTAAACAGTGCGTGCATGCATTGTATCCCTTGTTTGAATGTCCTGAAATGTTACCAAGAGCAGGCCAGTCATTGATGGTTACGAAAAGCATCGCTCTTAGGTCAAATTCCTCCTGCTTGTGCTCGTCCCACACACGTACACCTGCTAGGGACCACAGCTGTAGAAGTTCTTCGACTAATGGCTTCGTGTACACATCAATGTCGTTCCCGGGTTGCTTCGGGCCTTGTATGAGCACCGGCATCATAATGAACTTCCGCTTCATGCACAACAAAGGAGGAAGGTTATATATACAAAGAGTCACAGGCCAGGTGCTATGGCTGCAGCTCTCGCTCTCCAAAAGGATTCATGCCATCCGTACTTAGACCAAACCTTAAGTTCCTTGCATCTCGTGCAAAGTTTGGGAACTCTCTATCGATTTTTCTCCATTGGGATCCATCAGCAGGGTGCCTCAACATCACGTCTTTCTTACGGTCTTCTTTGTGCCATCGCAATAACCTAGCGTGCTCTTTATTTCTGAACAAGCGTTTCAGCCGTGGTATTATAGGAGCATACCACATAACCTTGGAAGGAACCCTCTTCTTGGGGCGCTCTCCCTCAACATCACCAGGATCATCTCGTCTGATCTTATACCGCAATGCAGTGCACACCGGACATGCATCCAAATTCTCGTACTCACCGCGGTAGAGGATGCAGTCATTAATGCATGCATGTATCTTTTGCACATCTAATCCTAGAGGGCGAGACAATCTTCTTCGCTTCGTACGTACCGGCGGGCAATTCGTTACCCCTTGGAAGCTTCCTCTTAATTATTGTCGACAACTTTCCAAATCCCGAGTCGGTGACACCGTTCTCCGCCTTCCATTGCAACAATTCCAGCGTGCCGCTCTAGCTTTTTATGGCCATCTTCGCAAGTTGGGTATAACAATTTGTTGTGATCTTCTATCATCTTGTCGAAGGCCAACCTTTCCTTTTCAGTTTCACATTCTCTCCTTGCATCGGCAATGGCCCGACCAAGATCATCATCGCAGGCTCATCTCGGTGCCTCTTGATCTTCTACTTCATTGTCTTCATTGCCTTCTGCAGTATCATCGTATTCAGGGAAATTGGGATAACCATCATCATCCTCTTCCTCTTCTTCATTGTCTTCCATCATAACCCCTCTTTCTCCGTGCTTGGTCCAACAATAGTAACTGGGCATGAAACCGGATCGCGAAGGTGGCTGTGAATGAGACTCGAGTGAGCGTAATTTACGGTATTCTTGCAGTTCACACATGGACAATACATGAAGCCACCATGTTTTTTTGTCTCCGCCACGGCCATAAAATTATCCAGGCCCGAAGTGAACTCGTCAAACCGTCGGTCAATGTACATCCATTGCCGATTCATCTGCATGATATAATTTAGCTGATCAAAACCATTACAGAACATCACGATGTATATATACACATGCATTATATCAATTACGGATGAAAAGGATAAAGTTGTTAACCTCGATGAAGAAGAAAAAAACAAGTTAAGTGTGGCTTGATTTGTGTAAACTCAAGTGGCAAATCCTCTTAAGCATTTCATCAAACACCTCTTGTGCATGTGAAGAAGAGAGGAGAGCAATACACCCCTCTTGTGAAGAAAGTGAAAAAATGGCCAAGTGTGGCTCACACTTGGGCAGGGCAAGGTAATATAGCCAGATTGGGGACCTTGTCCCGGTTTGTAACACAAACCGGGTCCAGAGGGTGGGGCTTTGGACCAGGTTTGTAATACAAACCGGGACTAAAGGTTTCCCACGCCTGACACGGCCTGCCGCGCCTGCCGTGGACCCTTAGTCCCGGTTTGTATTACAAACCGGGTCCAAAGGCCACTACCGGACAAGCTCCAGCGGGTGGGGTCGTCCTGGGCAGAAACGAACCGGGACCAATGCCACCATTGGACCCGGTTTGGTTCAGCACTGGGACATTTGCTTGGGACCAAAGGCCTCTTCTCCACTAGTGAATCAATTCTTTTTTTAAATATCTCTCCTACTTTTTTGGTAATTTATTTTTATATATTTTAAATATCCAGTGATTTAGCTACCACACGTTGTAACTTAAGATGGCAAATAACATTAGACGCTCAGTGTTGAATCCATGGGGAAGAGTGCATGAAGTCATGCTTGGGGATGCAGGCGTGTTCGCCGAACCTTATTAACTAATCTCGTGGTGTCATCTTGGTGTGATGCTTGTCCTTGGTAGATCGTGACACGCCTTTCAACCGTTAACATGAGCTTTGTGAACACTTGGATATCTATGTTGTTATTTGTAACATGTAGGGTGGGTCTGCGGATGGGCAGTTCATTAGCTTGGTTAGGGCATCTTCAACGGTCCAACACAAACGGACTCAAGCGGTCCGTTTTGGTCTGCATGGCAAGGGAAAACCAACCTAGTGATGAATAAGTCATTGTATTCTGGTCTATGTGGAGAGGCTGCTGCACAGGTCCTGTGGAGGACTGGCTGCAGCATACATGGTCCTGTGAAGGACTACTGTTAGGATCCTTTAGGGGTATCAAGGACTGGCAGTTAGCAGCATCCTTGACTGCTTTTAGGGGCACTAAGGACTGGCAGTTAGACTAGCATCTTAGCATATTCGTGGCTATCTAGCAGCTATATATCTGTATCCCCAACCCTCAGGTTGGTCATGGCATTGTGTGAGATGTGTGAGAAATAAACCAACGAAAATTGCCCCAACTCTCCTAGTGTCATCCTCTTCTTCATGAAAGTGAGGCTAGAGATACTAACAAGTGGTGTCAGAGCCAGGTTGCCTTGCAGCCTGAGCATCTCCTGCTCCTCCCCTTCAAAGGGAAGGGAGCAGCCCCAGCCAGTAATAGCCTCAACTGCCCCTGGTTACTTCCCTCCGTCCGGGTTGTCGAGAAGCAGCTCGTCGGAAGCAACGCTCAGCCCCCCAGCAGCGAGCCATGTCCGACGGCCACTCTCAGCACATGGCTACCTCCAGCACGCGGCGTCGGCAGGAGGCCGATCGCGCCGCGGCAGAGGAGCGTGAACGAGTGGCTGCAGCAGCCGCTGCGGCGACAGCAAGGGCGTCGAGGCTGGCAGTGGCGGAGCTCGCAGCAGCCCGAGCGGAGGTAGAAGCAGCAGCGGCAGCGGAGGCAGCATGTGCTCCGTTTCTGCTGATGGTAGCGCCGATGGAGCGGCGCAGCAGGCGGCGCAGCGGGCGGGGCAGTGGGCAGTCGAGCACGCCCGCGCACCTCGGGATGGCGCTCCCAAAGGAGGTGCGCACAGCGGTGGCGACTGGGATGACCAAGACCGCGGCCTCTACGGGGTCCGGACGGTGGTCAGGGATGTGGGTTCCGGTCTTGGGTGGCCTACCCTCACCAAAACCAACTACGTCGAGTGGGCCACGATCATGAAGATCAGGCTCCAGGTGCGACACATGTGGGAGGCAGTCCACGACGGCGACGTCGACCATCATGAGGATCGAAGGGCGCTGAACGCCCTCATCGCTGCAGTCCCGGCTGAGATGCAGTTCTCGCTCTCCCACAAGCAGACTGCCAAGGAGGCTTGGGACGCCATCGCCGCGGCACGCATCGGCAGCGACCGTGCTCGCAAGTCCACACTGCAGGCACTTCGCAAGGAGTGGGAGAACCTAGCCTTCAAGCCAGGTGAGGACGTTGGTGACTTTGTTCTCCGTCTTAACACTCTGCTGCAGAAGATGGTGCAGTTCGGTGATGACGCCTACGACGAGGAGAGAGCTATCGAGAAGCTCTTTCGCTGTGTCCCCGAGAAGTACAAGCAGATGGCTCGCTCGATCGAGTCCCTGCTGGACCTCTCCACCATGACGATCGAGGAGGCGATAGGTCGCCTCAAGGTCGTCGACACCGACGAGCCACAATCTTCGCCGGGGCCCATCACCACCCGCGGGAAGCTGCTCCTCACTCGGGAGCAGTGGGATGCTGGCCACGGTGAGGGGAGCCTACTTCCCGCGGCAAGCCACGCAAGGCGCGGAAGGATGGCCATGCCAAGGCGCAAGGTGATGCCAGCGGAGGTGCCGCCGGCAAGCCCAAGCCGGCAAAGGACGACGCCTGCCACAACTGCGGCAAGCTTGGACATTGGGCCAACGAGTGCCGACAGCCACGACGTGGCCAGGCCCACGTCGCACTGGCGGGGGAGGAGGAGCCAGCTCTGTTCATGGCGCATGCCAGCATCGAGCCGTCTCCAGCGGCACCGACCGTAGTGGCTCTCCATCGTACCACTCTCCTCCACCTTGACGAGCTGAAAGCACACACCCTTCTCGGCAATTGCTCCGGCAACGACAAGACTGGCGGGTGGTGCCTCGACACCAGCGCCACCCAACACACACTACTAGAAAAAAGGCTTTCAGTGGCGCACCACATATAGCCATCAGTGGCGCACTAGTGGTGCGCCACTGTTATCACGCCACTGCTAACACATAGTAGTGGCGCACTAGTGGTGCGCCACTACTAGCCTAGATACCTTGGCGCACTGCACTGGTGCGCCATTGACATGCCCACCGGTGCGCCACTACTACTCCAAAGTGGTGCGCCACTGTTGGTCGGAGGCGATGCGCCACCACCGTGTAGAAGAGGTGCGCCAGCTGCTACGGTTTTGCGTGCGCCACCGGTCCAGCTAGTAGGTGCGCCCGCTGCTGCGTTAGTACGTGCGCCACTGCCCTCTCCGGGACGTGCGCCACTCGCTACTTATCCTTGTGCGCCACCGCTAGTCTCGGAGAGGATCACGGGCAGTGCGCCCATTGGATCGATAGCGGTGCCCCACTGCTACTTAGTGGTAGTGCGCCACAGATGGTCCACTAGTGCGCCACTGCTAGGATTTCGAATTTTTTTTTTTGTATCTTGGCAGGTATTTATACAGGTTGTATATGACAGTACAATAGCACAATACAGGATATATAACAGCATATAAACAACAGCACAGCTTATCCATACATAGTTCTTCACATTAGCCCCACATGATTCACAAGCATTCACATTAGAGGTTACAATGCAAGTTACGGTGTTACAAGTCACAAATGAGCTAGTAGTGGCACAAGGTCGATCATCTAAACTAGCATCACATAGAAGAGAGCTAGAGTCACTACTAGCACCGTCCCGATGAAAGTGGTCTTCATCCGGTTCCTCCTCCGCTCCGTCCTCTCTCCCGCCGGATAGCGTGCGTATCCGTCTTCGGCCTCCGCTCTAGTGGTGTACCCTTTGTAGCTGTTACCGCTAAAACGGTGAACCTGTCTCCGACACTCCTCCCGGTCGTTGTAGACTCCGGGAACCTTGCCCTTGTACACGACATACCACGTCATATCTGCGTACATATGCACAAGCCAAAGAAACATTAGTGCACGCTCATAGATGTTTGCAACGAATAAGAGCAAACTCAAAAACGATCCAAGTAGTATGAACTAAAAGGCATGCCTCATACATTGTTGGTCGGAACAAATATTAACATTTAGGGACGGAGTAAGTGAAACCAAGTAGGATGCACAATAGATTGATACTTGTGTCATCGCACCAGGTTCACTTACCCCTCCCCCAAGTGTATAGGTGACCAACATTCTAATCATCGGCATTTTGATATACCAAAGCAAATAGAAGAATGACAAGGGCCTCATACTTTGTCAGTCCAAACAAATATTAACATTTAGGGAAGGCGTCAGTGAAACCAAGTAGGATGCACAAGAGATTGATACTTGTGTCATCGCACCAGGTTCACTGACCCCTCCCCCAAGTGTATAGGTGACCAACATTCTAATCATTGGCATTTTGAGATACCAAAGCAAATGGAAGAATGACAAGGGCCTCATACATTGTTGGTCGAAACAAATATGAACATCCCGGGATGGCGTTAGTGAGGCCAGGTAGGATGCACAAGAGATTGATATTTGTGTCATCACACCAGGCTCACTAGCGACACCCCGGAGTGTACAGTTGACCGAACATTCTAATCATCGGCATATGCAAACAAAATTAACGACCAAATCAAGTGCGGAAAACGATAGAGCCATATATATAAGTTCACAAACATGCTGCAGTTTACGGTGTTCATTCCAAAACAAAACCTTGCAAGATATATACTATAGCAGCCAAATACAGACACAACACCAACTACATATTTACCATGAATTTCTTTGATCAGCCAAATGAAGCAAGTGTGCTATTTGTATGAACAGAACCACAAAACTAGATATGAACATGCCCACATTCAAGAATGGTTTCACCTTTTCCTCCTATTTTTTATAGTAGAATACAAGTTCAATAATCACTCAATACTGCTTGATATATTAATGTAAAATACCTTAAACAGAGTCATATATTCACCTTATCCTAATGTAATGCTAGCAGTATTGCTCCTCTAAGGAAAATTATATCCGCAAATTAAGTTTTAGCATGCACGCCAACCCACTTCTCAGCATCTAGGCCTAACACGCTGTTGAAATATATTGACCCACTTCACAGGTTCTCCTCTAAGGAGCAGCGAGTTCTTTTCTTTTTTGTGCTTAGATCATGTTTGGTGATAAGCATCAATATGTCCATTACCTTTGATTTTTCTTCTGATAACACACAGCAATACGAGCATACGAGTGCTACTATCGTGGATTGTAAAGCTCATGCCAAACAGGCTCTAGTGCACACACAGGAGAACAGATTCACAAGGCAGGTGCTAGGTGCATGTAAAAAATCCTAGCAGCAGAGGAGGGGGAGCAGCAGCAGTAAGAAACCTACCTTGGAAGGATGCGGTGGTGGCGTCAGCGGTCGAGGGCGGCACGGCGTGCTTCTCCCGCTGCTGCTCCAGGACGCTTGCGTGGCGTGCTGCTCCTCCGTGGCGAGGTCGGGGACGAGGTCGCGGACGAGGTGCTGCTCCTCCGCGGCGAGGTCGAGGACAAGGTCGCGAGACGAGGTGGGAGAGGCGGTCGCCGGCGGTAAATCGAGGAGGTGAGGCCACCGGTGGGAGGAGGGGATCGAGGTCGAGGGGATCTGGCCGCCGGGGTCGAGGAGGGGGCGTTGCTCAGGCGAGGGGTGGCGGCCGCCGGTGGGAGGTGGCGTCACTCAGGGGAGGGGTGGCAGCGCGAGGCAGATCGAGGGACGGCGGCGTCGCTCAGGGAAGGGAGGGACGGCGGCGTCGCTCAGGGCAGGTGGGATCTGGTCGAACGGGGGAAGAAAGGGAAATTTCACTAAGTCCCCTGACGCCTTAGCAATAGCGCACCTCTCGGGGTGCGCCACTATGAAGCTTAGCAATGGCGCACCTCTAGGGGTGCGCCACCGCTCTTTATGGCTGGGTCAAAAGAATAACGCGCGGGGGATTGACATATCCCGCTTAGTACCGCACCGGCTCTGTCCCTGGTTGGTTTGTGCCAAACCCCTGCCGGCCAGAGTTCGAACCCCGGCGGCCCCAATTTTTTTCCTTTTCTTTTTAAATTGATTTAACACTATAATAAACATCCAAAATAGCATAATACACCAAAATAAAAGGCATAAATAATTATAATTATGTAGAATATTTAAAATACTATAGAATCTAGAAAATATCCAAAAATATAAATTATATGTCTATTTTGATCGGTACAATGTGTAGATTAACAATATGACATCCATTATTCATACAAGAAAATGATACATATTATCTTTTCACAATCTTCTTGCCCTTCTTTCTCGCGGTTGAATAATTTAGCCCCGGAACTCCTAGACTTCTTCTCTTGAATGGACGGCCTTTAGGTAGGGTGGTCCTGCTTCTTCTTGTTGTGTATGGTTCTTCATCATCGTCGTCGTCATCTTCCATCTTCGGATCGCCGTACTGGTCAAAGTCTAGCTCATTGGCGGCTCCATCCATTCCGATGATGCTCCTTTTGCCTCTCCTCACGACAACACGGCTGGGCTTTTGCGGGTCGGTAATGAAGAAGCATTGGTCCACTTGGGAAGCTAGTACCCATGGCTCATATTTCGCGGTGACCTTTGCATTTCAAATCCCTGCAAACAAACACATGCAACACATGTGTGGATCGGAGGCTTTGCATATACAACACATGTGGAGGCTTCGCATACAACACACATGCACGTGATCGAGACGCTTTTCGCGCATGCGCACATACGTGTGTGTGCAAGACGATCGGAACCGGTCACACACAAAGCATAAAACCAACAAAGTTACCGATACGGCGAGACCTAGAGTGTTGGATGAGGTAAAAAGTTGAGATTGAGTAGGGTATTAAGCTAAGAAAGCTTCACCATTACTTACCTATTAAGCTAAGACATAGCAATGGCGCACTACTAAGTGGTGCGCCACTGCTACGCCTCTCATCTCTAAAAAGGGGCTCTGGCCACCCCCTAGCACTGGCGCACCTAATGACATGCGCCATAGGTAACCTATGTAGCAGTGGTGCACCACGGCGAGTGCGCCATTGCTAAGCCTATCATCTCTAAACGGTCTCTCGGACACCTCCTAGCGAGTGGCGCACCTCTACAACGTGCGCCATAGGTAAGGAATGTAGCAGTGGCGCACCACGGAGACGTGCGCCACTACTAGGTTGGGGGAGGATCCGGCCTCCTGTCACCACTTACTTATGGCGCACCGAGAATCAAGGTGCGCCACTACTACTTTTGTAACAGTGGCCCACCGTTTTGTGGTGCGCCACTGCTAAGTAGTAGTGGCGCACGGCAGCCATGGTGCGCCACTGATGGCAGTCTTACGGCTAGGCCTTTTCCTAGTAGTGACATGACCGGCCGACTGGAGTTCTTCGCCGAGCTCGACTCCGACGTGCGAGGCTCCGTCAAGTTTGGGGTTGCCTCCGCCGTGGAGATCAAGGGTGTTGGCTCCATCATTGTCGCCGCCAAGACTGGAGAGCACCGGCTGCTCACCGGTGTCTACTACATCCCCGCGCTGAGGAACTCCATCATTAGCCTGGGACAGCTGGATGAGAATGGCTCCTGCGTGCTGATCGAGAACGAAGTTCTGCGCATCTGGGATCGCCACCGTCGCCTGCTTGCCATGGTAAGCAGAGACACAAATCACCTCTATGTTCTTGATGTGCAGGTGGCAGAACCCCTCTATCTCGCTTCTCGTCGGGAGGACGAGGCGTGGCAGTGGCACGAGCGCTTCGGGCACCTTCACCTCGAGGCCCTGAAGCGGCTCAGTACCACGGAGATGGTGCGAGGCATGCCGTGCCTTGACCATGTGGAGCAGTTCTGCGACGTTTGCATTTCGATGAAGCAGAGATGACTCCCCTTTCCCCAGCGGGCGAGCTTCAGAGCCAAGGAAAAGCTGGAGCTCGTGCACGGGGACTTGTGTGGCGCGGTGACACCGGCCACACCAGGAGGACAACGCTACTTCCTGCTGCTCGTCGATGACCTCTCCCGCTACATGTGGGTGGTGCTCCTCGGCAGCAAGGGAGAGGCAGCGGACGCCATCAGGCGCTCGCAGGTTGCTGCGGAGGCGGAGTGCGGCCGCAAGCTGCGCGTGCTGCGTACCGACAACGGCGGCGAATTCACAGCGACTGAGTTCGCGTCGTACTGCGCTGATGAAGGCATCCAACACCACTACGCGCCTTGCAGCCCGCAGCAGAACGGCGTCGTCGAGCGGCGCAACCATACGGTTGTGGGGATGGCTCGGGCCCTCCTCAAGCAGAGAGAGATGCTGGTTGTCTTCTGGGGAGAGGCGGTGCTGACAGCCGTCTACATCCTCAACCGCTGGCCTACTAAGGTGCTCGACGGTAGGACGCCATACAAGGCTTGGCATGGGCGAAAGCCGGCAGTCTCCCACCTGCGGGTCTTCGGTTGCCTCGCATTCGCCAAGGAGCTAGGCCACATCGGCAAGCTCGACGACAGGAGCACTCTGGGAGTGTTCATTGGCTACTTGGAGGGCTCGAAGGCCTACCGCATCCTCGACCCCAAGACACAGCGCGTGCGCATGTCGCGAGACGTCGTGTTCAACGAAGGGCGAGGATGGGCATGGGGCAAGGAGGTGGAGGACAACTCGACTTTGACGTATGACGACTTCATTGTCGAGTACGTCCACTTCGAGGCAGCCGGGGGAGTAGGCAGCTCTTCTTCAATAAGCTCGCCTATCTCCATCGACCCCGGTGGTTGCTACACCACCATAGCCAGCTTCGCCACATACTCCAACACCGGCAGTCACTCCTCCGGGCACGTCTACACCATCTCATGTTGAGCACAGCCTGGTGGAGTTCGCTTACCCGCTCTCTCACGACGGGGAGCGCATCGACGCGTGTCATGGCGGCGAGCCGCTGCGGTACCTTCTCCGCGACCAGCTGGTGCCGGGACAGGTGCCACGCGACCTGGAGGCGCAGCTGCAGCTTGCGCGTGATGACGGCGAGCCTCAGTCCTTTGCAGAGGCTGAGAGAGACGCAGCATGGCGTGCTGCCATGCAGTTGGAGATGGATGCGGTCGAGAAGAACCGCACCTGGGAGCTTGCTGACCTCCCTAGTGGTCACCGCGCGATCACTCTCAAATGGGTGTTCAAGCTGAAGAGGGATGAAGCCGACGCCATCGTCAAGCACAAGGCTCGCTTGGTGGCACGAGGCTTCTTGCAGCAGGAGGGGGTCGACTTCGACGACACCTTCGCTCCCGTGGAACGGATGGAGTCCGTGCGACTCTTTGCGCTCGCTGCCCAGGAGGGCTGGCGTGTCCCTCACATGGATGTCAAGTCTGCCTTCCTCAACGGTGACTTGAAGGAGGAGGTCTACATGCAGCAGCCGCCGGGATTTGCGATTCCCGGCCAGGAGGGCAAGGTACTCCGCCTGCAAAAGGCTCTCTATGGCCTGCGGCAGGCACCACGGGCGTGAAATGCCAAGCTGGATTCCACGCTGAAGGCAATGGGCTTCAAGCAAAGCTCGCGCGAGGCGGCCGTCTACCGACGGGGCAGTGGAGGAAACACCCTGTTGGTGGGCGTCTATATCGACGATTTGGTGATAACTGGCATCAAGGATGCAGAGGTGGCAGCATTCAAGGAAGAGATGAAGGCCACCTTCCAGATGATTGATCGGGGGCTCCTCTCCTTCTATCTGGGGATCGAGTTGCACCAGGACCACTCCGGGATCACGCTTCGGCAGACCGCCTACGCCAAGCGCATCTTTGAGCTAGCTGGGCTCACTCGAGTGCAACCCAACCCTCACTCCGATGGAGGAGAGGCTGAAATTGAGCCGCGACAGCACGACGGAGGAATTGGATGCCACACAATACCGACGTCCTGTGGGGAGCCTTCGCTATCTCGCCCACACACGGCCGCACATGGTGGACAGCAAGTCCGCTCTGGCCCTAACGAAGAACCCCGTTTTCCATGAACGGAGCAAGCACATTTAGTTGAGACATCACTTCATCCGAGGTTACATGGAGGATGGGAGCATTAAGGCAAGCTACATCAACACCACGGATCAGCTCGCAGATCTGCTCACCAAGCCTCTTGGGAGGATCAAGTTCCTCGAGCTCTGCTCCCGGATCGGGGTGGCTCAGCGCTCCCGCAAGACGGCGTACAAGACTTAGGGGGAGAATGATGAATAAGTCATTGTATTCTGGTCTCTGTGGAGAGGCTGCTGCACATGGTCCTTTGGAGGACTGGTTGCACTATACATGGTCCTGTGAAGGACTGCTGTTAGCATAGGAAAGTATCTTTGACTGCCTTTAGGGGCATCAAGGACTAGCAGTTAGCAGCACCCTTGACTGCTTTTAGGGGCATCAAGGACTGGCTAGCATCTTAGCATATTCGTGGCTGGCTAGCAGCTATATATCTGTATCCCCAACCCTCAGGTTGGTCATGGCATTGTGTGAGATGTGTGAGAAATAAACCAACAAAAGTTGCCCCAACTCTCCTAGTGTCATCCTCTTCATGAAAGTGAGGCTAGAGATACTAACACCTAGCGGCTTGACGCAAATGGGTCGAGGCATCGACGCCTACCCATTTCGAGCCCAAATTTGGGATGGGAATGCGTGCGTGGGCGCACGCGCCGCGGACCACTCGTGTGTGCCCTGCTTATTCCTCGGGCACACCTGGCAACCAAACAGCTGCTTCGCCGGCATCGACACCCTTGACACCGACGAGGAAAAATAGGGGGCTGCAAGTGGCATCTGACAGCACGGGCTCCAGCCCAGGCGATGAAGCCTACGTACTAGTTTTTAAATTAGATGAACGGATAATGTTCTTCCTCTTGTTTCTCCATATAAATGGCGTTTTCCATCAATGAATAATGTTATTGGACAATATATGGGTCTAGCTACCTATTCTGGCCCATGGGGCCCATTAGCCCAAGTGGCATGGGATGGTATATAAGCTGAGGCTGGTCTGTAAGAAACCCTAAGATAGAACATAGCAGCTGTTGGCTGCTGCCCCAATGGTGAGCCACTCTTCCTCTTCTACGTGGTATCAGAGCCACTAGCGACGGTGGTGGCTGTGCCGGCGACAACCAGGGTGGCGATGATGGTGCTCCTGTTGTGGCTTTTCTAAAGGGCAAGCGTGGGGTGGTGCGGGATCTCTCGGCAACAGATCCAAAGGAGGTTGAACGCAGTGGTGCTTGTGGTGAAGTTTTGTTGCTATGATTGGAGATGGAGGATGATCTAGCCATGGCCAAGGTGCAAAGACAACAGATGGGGCATCTTCTGCTACTTCTGGGGGCAGGCAACCCCACACAGGGAGATGTAGTATAAGCTTGAGGTCATGCCAAATATGATCAATCTCGATGGGGTTGGAAGTTATCTGAGTTGGTGGTCCAGGAGGGACATGCTGATTCTAAGGACGAAGTCGATGGAGGGGTACGTGTTAGGAAAGGTTCTTGAGCCTGAAGAGAAAGAAAAAGGAGGGACATGAATGGAAGAAATGGAATGCTACGGATTCACTAGTTCTCACTTGGCTGCTGAATTCTTTGACACCTATTGTTGTTGTTGCAACATCAGTGGATGCTCTTTCCACATCAACAGAGGTATGGGATGCCTTGTCAAAGATGTATTCGGGCAAGGGAAATGTCATGCTGGTCCCCCAAATTGATGACACAATACATGATTTGACTCAAGGTGAGAAATCAATAATGACTTACGTGGGAGAGTTGAGACGTGCATGGGAAGATCTGGATCACCTTGCCCCCTTGGTGTTGCCTCATTCTGAATGTGTGGCAGTCATTGAAGAAGTGGATTGAGGACAAAAGGGTGATGAAATTTTTTAAGGGACTAAATCTTGCATTTGAGGGGAGGAGGGTTGCGCTTATGCATCTGCATCTTCCTCAGTTGCCTACACTGGAAGAGGCAATTGCAGCCATGGCACAAGAAGGAACTAGGCTGAAACAAATGGAGAAAGTGGAGCTAGTACCTAAACTAGCTTGCTATGTGTCAAATAAGCAGGAGGCACGTGATTGCTGCAATTGTGGAATAAATGGGCATCTAAATAACATTAAGCTCGATAATTGATGTATACCATGAATGTCCCACATTTCTTATCAATCGTATGCCCTCAAGAATACTAGATATGAAATATCCTTCTGAACTATTACCAGGAGAGAATAAGTTTGTGGTTCCTTCAAGGTGTTTGGCTGCACTGGCTTTGTTCGTGATCACAGGCCCTCGGTGCCAATACTTGACCCTAGAGCTATTAAGTGCATCTTCATTGGCTATCCTGCGTGACAACAAGGATATAAATGTTGGAGTACCTCTGAAGTGGCACACATTTGTAAGCCTTGATGTTACTTTCTGGGAATATGACCCCTTTTATGGTGAAAAAACAGATTTGAGTGCTATATTTGAAGGGCTTGACTAGCCACTAAATATTGTTGGTTAAGAGGGGGAGAGTGCATGTGGCGGCAGTGCAAGAAACAACATCTCTCCTCGGGTGGAGTAACAACCTCTGATATTTGGGTCAATACTACTTGTTATACAAGAATTGCCACAAGCTAGAAGTTGGCCAAAGCCAAATGAAGAGCATGATCTTCGTGTGTACTCACGGGGACCAAGGATATAAGAATAGGTGGAGTACCATGCATAATAACAAGGGGAACAACAACCGTAGGGGGGGGACATGCTGATTTTCTTGAGGTCAGCTGGCAATACAATGGAATCGTTGGATTTGCCTATTGCTTTAAGGAAGGGGACAAGAGCAGCTACCTTGAAAGAAATAGATAGATATGGCTTGGTACACAACATCACTAACTATTTATCATATGAAGCTTTATCCCCGTCATACAAGGCATTTGTAGCGTCTCTTTAGTCTATTGCAATTCCAACATATTGGAGGGCAGCCAAGCGGGATCAGAAGTGGTTTGCAGCTATGGACGAATAATTGGAGGCATTGAGGAAGAACATGACTTGGGAATTGACTACTCTTCCTAAGGAAAGAATGCAGTGAGTTGTAAATGGGTATATATTGTAAAACAGTGTCCTGAAGGAAAGATAGAGAGGTACAAAGCGAGATTGGTATATATTGTAAAACAGTGTCATATAAGGCATTTGTTGCGTCTTGCAATTCCAACAGATTGGAGGGCAGCCAAGCGGGATCTGAAGTGGTTTGTAGCTATGAAAGAACAACTAGAGGCATTGAGGAAGAACAAGACTTGGGAATTGACTACTCTTCCTAGAGGAAAGAATGCAACCATTTGTAAATGGGTCTATACTGTAAAATATAATAAAACGGAATTGACTATGATGAAACATTCGCACCTGTGGCAAGGATGAATAGAGTAAGGGTCCTGATCTCATGTGCAACAAACTTTGGATGGCCATTACACCAGCTGGATGTGAAAAATGCGTTCCTACATGGTGATCTACAAGAAGATGTTTACATGGAGATTCTCCCGGGCCTAGCATTAGCTGAAACCGAAGGTAAAGTGTGCAGGCGAAAGAAGTCGCTCTATGGATTAAAACAATCTCCTAGAGCTTGGTTTGATCGATTTAGAAGAGCTGTGTGCGAGATGGGATATGGACAGCGTAGTGGGGACCACACTGTATTCTATAGACATTCAAATCAGAAAATAACAATTCTAGCCGTCTACATGGATGACATTATAATCATAGGAGATGATATCGATGTAGCAGAAATAACAAGGGTAAAAAATTGTTTAAGCCAAGCCTTTGAAGTCAAAGATCGAGGGCAACTTAGATACTTTATTGGAATAGAGGTGGCAAGGTCAAAGAAGGGAATAGTTCTATCACAACACAAGTATATCTTGGACCTTCTAAGTGATATGGGGATGATGGAATGCCGTGTAGCTCCAACACCCATGGATCAAAATCAAAAGGTAATAGCTCAATGCGGCGAACTCATAGACAATGAGTGATATTAGAAAGTGGTAGGAAGATTGTTATACCTATGTCACACAAGACCAGATATTACATATGTAGTCGGTGTAGTGAGCAGATATATGCATGAGCCAAGAAATGGCACATGGACGTTGTTCATCGAATCCTAAGATATTCGAAAGGAACTCCAGAAAAAGGTTTATGGTTTGAAGCAAATGGATATCTAACAGTTGATGGTTATAGTGATGCCAACTGGGCAAACTGTTTAGAAGGTCAACCTCTGGTTATTGTGTATTTGTTGGGGTTAACTTGTTAGCATGGAGAAGCAAAAAACAACCACTAGTATCAAGATCAACTGCAAAAGCAGCATAGCCATGTCTTTAGGATTAAGTGAGATGCTATGAGCTATGTTACATGGCAGGGGATACAGATATGGGGATACGAATACATCGATACAGCGAAACGGCATTTTCTGAAATAGATTTACGGGATACGGCGAGTATATGCATAATTTCATTAGAAATCACGACCGGTAACCAATATTTAGAGGATGAGAAAATTAATGTTAATGAAATAGCCAATCTTTTTTCATTCGTGGTGATCTGAAGGAGTAGTTTCCTTTCCTAGTCCCAACTCGTTGTATATACATCAACATGAGGTCTTGAGGTGGGCTTTGGATCGAATGGTATATGCAACAGGCCCGGTCGTACGTATCCCTAAGGTATCACCTGCGTGTCCCGGCCGAATTTTGATTTTTTTTCTTTATTTTTATTCAAAAATACGGGATACTCTAGGATACGCGTATCCCAAACGTTTTCTTGTGTATCCCCGTCTTGGTGCAGTATGCTGCACCGATATATGGGACGTATCCTGCAACATAAGCTATGGGTAAGAAACCTTCCGAGTGACTTGAAGATCTTAAAGGCTGGACACTTGAACATATGGTGTGCGTATGGTGTGATAACAAGTCAGCAACATGCATAGCAAACAATCCAGCATGATAGGACAAAGCACATTGAGATTCACAGATTCTTCATTAAAGAGAAGTTAGATGCTAGAATTATCAGATCAACTATGTGAGCAGAGGGCAACAGATCGTTGATTGTCTAACAAAAGGTTTAGCTGCATACAATGGGGAGGACACGACCCGAACAGACCAGAACTGTCACTTTTGGTGTACGATATGGGTTGGGCCGCTGGAGATGCCCTTATATCCTAGAGACTCAGATGAACTCATGTGTTCTGAGCACTTATAAATTTCCATGAACCAAGAACACATTTGTGCCCCGAGAAATAAATTAAATTTTGATTCTCCAGAAGACCAAAGTTTTTTTTACATGGGGAAGGAACGGAACTTCCACAAAAGCGTTAAACCACACAAAAAGAATTGGATGTTTGCATGTCTTAACTTGTGACATTTGGTACATTTGAATTTCCTTGAAAATACTATTTACTTAGCGCAAACTACTGTAGGCCAGTATTTTCTTTTATCATATTATTGTTAGATAATATACTAATGTAGTGTCATGAAGTGCAAACTACTGTATGCCAAACTACTTAGCTCAAACTACTGTAGGCCATGTAGTGCATGTATTAATTAGGACCACCAGGTATGACCAGATTAGATTTGTCTGAGTGTTAGTCCATTGATCATAACAAGTGCTGGATCTTATTCCAAAGAAGTTATGGCAAAGTATTTGTCTGCGTGCTAATATGTTCGATACATATGCTGCTACTAACATGCAAACTTGATGCATTCCTTAGGTTGAAGATATCAGCAAAGAATTTCCTGTGGCTTCAGAAAGAGCCAGGTTGATTTTTGGAGTCCATATGCCAACTCTCCCTGCATTAAGAAAGTATGTATTGACATGCCCAAGCCTTCTTACATATTTCAGTAACACCAGTCACTAAATGTGACTTATTTTGCACCTTGTGAACTCAGAGAATATGGGGAACTGTTGATAAGTTGTGGTTTACTTGGAGAAGCTCTGAACGTTTTCAAAGATCTCGAATTGTGGGATAATCTCATCTATTGCTATCGGTATGAATTTCCACGTGCAAAGTAGCTCAAGTTCTTCCAGCTGAAACCGCCCTGTAATAACTTAGTCTTCGATATTTGGCAGATTATCGGGCAAACTTGCGGATGCAGTTAGTCTAATAAATACTCGGCTCTCGATTACACCCAATGACCCAAGATTATGGTAAGTAGATTTGGAGATTATTTTGGATTTATTTGGGTGGGATATATTATATTTTTAATAAGAGTTGCAGATAATATTTTTCATCCCCTCTTCCAGAGTTTGCTATGCTTAAATCAGCTTTTGTATTTATTTACTTTTTTCTTGATTTTCTTGATTTTCCACTACAAAAAAGAACAGAAATGATATTATTACTAGTATGGTGGCAGACTTGTCCCTGTTTATGCACTTTATAGATACTTTTCTCACCATGCATCAGTCACCCCACAAGTGGGAAGTGAAAACATGCATCATTCATCCCCATGGATCCATCCTTGACTCGGTGGCCTCTCTTTGCTTCATTCCGTCGTCATCTTGCTCCATGTCCTGTTGTTGTGCCATGCGGTCATGTGCGCCTTTCTGGTAACTTAGGGTTATTTCCATGTGGGATGATTCTGCTCAAGCTTGTGCTATTTTGTATTTCTCTTGGCACCAAATAGGTAATTTCTGTTTGTTGTTGAATAGCTTTATTTTTATTTAGGTGTTCACTTGGTGATGCTACAAATAACGACGATCATTATAAGAAAGCATTGGAAGTCTCAAATAAAAAATCCGCTCGAGCTCTGGTATTCTTCTCTCTTGTTTTGCTCACCAGCCTCTTGTTGTGTTACTAGTGCATAATTTCATGGGAAGTGGTCTTACATTCTCTTGTCTTCTGGTGTAGCGCTCTCTGGCTCGTAGTGCGTACAACAAAAATGACTTCTATGCATCCAAATTTTTTTGGTAAAATAATACATTTAAGCTACATGTATGTTTACAGTTGTTACTTGCTTGAAAATCACTTACTTTAGAGCTTTGGGCAGGGAATCTGCATTGGCATTGAATTCGTTGCATCCAGATGGCTGGTTTGCCTATGGTACATCCGCATGGAAGGTAACTTTTTTGAAACAGTTTTGTATGGATGTTTTCTTACTACCTATATATAAATATATTTTGCCGGGTGATATGGATATGTGATTATTCAGTAAGTCACTACAAGAATGTATTCTTCTACTATCAGAGATTTGTCTGTTGGGAGTATAGCCAGTACTGTGCAATTTCTTACTTTGATTTAGGTTCCCACGCCCCTCATTGTGCTCTAATTTATTTTCTTAGATCCCATGACACATATTATAGTATTTCTGCCCTTGCACAATTATCTTTTCTTTGCCAGTGGCATCAACTGGGACATGCATCATGAGATAATTTTATTTTATAGTTATTTGCTTTGATGAATGAGGGAGGACTTGCGAACATATTTTATGACCTGCTGCACAAAAATAGCCACGAAAACAGGATTTTTTGTTAACTAATCTGTAAGATAGGAAGATGCTAGTTAGGCGAACGGGATTATCATAATCCGCGAAAATGCCAGACGAAGGTTTCTTCTGTTAGAATTATATACATTGTATGTGTGTAGCTTAGGGCCAGTCTAGGGTAAGCCCATGTATATGCTAGGTTACATGTCTCTGGATCAAGCGATCGAAAAATTGAGTTGGAAAAGTGACATCTTGCAGGGCTAGTCAATGCAGTGCTTGCCTTAATGTTGATTGTGCCCACAGACAACATGTTTTTCTGTTCTCACCATTTATCCTTCTGCCTGGTCGCGAACTTCTGTCCACCGTAATAATTGTGTGCATTTCATCGTGTCTGGATTTTTCCTTTGCAGGTGCTTCAATATATTTGGTTGCTCATATCATAACAGATGAACATTCTTTATATTCATTATTGCAAAAAAAACCAAGTTGAACAGGCATCAGCTGTTGTCTTGTTTTGTTCATACAGGATAAAGATCTTGAGAAGGCTGTGGATGCTTTTAGTCGTGCTGTGCAGATAGATCCTGAAAATGGAGAAGCATGGAACAATATAGCATGCCTGTATGCTCACCCTTCTATATTTATTCCTTCATTACTATGTTGTAGTGGTGATGGCTTCAGGTGTCCTATGTCCGTATTTCATTTCATTCACCTCATAGTTGCACTTCGCTTCCCTCCCTTTGCACTGTTGATGTTTCTTTATTTCAATTGAACACTTCAGTTCACCAGGTCAAACTAGCGTCAGAACAATGTTCATTTTGACATGTTCACCTTATTGGATAGTGCTATGTTGCATCTTGATCTAAGAATAGCCAGCTTTCATAAAAAAGGCACATAGTGACTTGTGTATAGGCTTATTTGGAAATTATAGTGTACCAACATGCAAGTCAAAGCTGCTACATAAGATGTAATGCTAAGGTGGGGTTACATGTTCTGGAGAAGGAAGAACCACTCTTCTTGGTTTTGTGTACTTGTTGAGTCAAGAAACATTCGTGATATTTTGATTATTATGAAACCACCACAATTTTTATTTTTGTGACATAGATTTGTTGGAAATTCTTTCTTCCTGTTGTACGCTGGTACGTGGCTAGATGGTTTACGTGTGCTGCAAAGGCCTCAGTCCTTGTATTGCATAGTGGTATATAGGATACAAGATCAGTACATAGGTAAGTCGGTTTGGACCTGACAGCCCGCTAGTTACTAACCGAGATGACAAAATAAAGTTTGCTAATGGTACCATAGCTTAGTTCTTAGGTTTACATCTTGATTAAGTACTACTAATGACAATAAATAAACCTACTAGATTAAATCCTAAGCAAGGTTTAATTTTCTCACAAGATTTTCTCTTATCATTATCTAATATAGTCAATTTTCCAGGCACATGATTAGAGGAAAGAGTCAAGCGTCAGTCCAGGCATTCAGGGAGGCTGTTAAATTCAAGTGTGTATCAGCTCCTATTACATATGTTTTTTAAGTAAATTGTTTCTTATTAAAATTAAATCATTTATAGGAGGACTAGCTGGGAACTTTGGGAAAATTACAGTAAGGTTGCTTTCGACACAGGCAATATTCAACTGGTAAGAAATATATTGATCTCAAGATTTCTAGATTTCTCAGTTGAAGCTGGCAGTTATAATTTCAGCTGGTCACACACATCAGTACACCCACCTTTATGCGATCTGATCCTGACTTTATACTCCTTAATTATATTTTGTTTTTGTTGACGGGAATAGGGCACATGAGAACCCTGCTGTTAGTATAATATATCTAAATAAGCAAATAGGTTTGTACTATACTAGATAATTACAAAAATAGATAAGAAACTACTCCCGCCACTGGGTGAAGTCAAAACTGACTTGCTGCAATGCTCTTCCCGTGGCCTTTGGAAACTTGGCTTGTATTATCATACTTACAGATATGTAATGGTTTTTTTTCCTTTGTTCAGTGTAATGCCATTTGTAAACGATGGTACTCAAGAGGTTAATAGTAGATGTCCATATTATACCAAGTTTGTTAATCTCATGAAGTAGATAGCTTTCCTCCATGTCTCCCTGTGGGATGGACATGTTCTCTCATTTGAATATCTGAATATCTCAGGCCTAGACGCCAGATATAATGTGTTGTAGAATGACATAAAATAATGCATAGTATCCTGTGCAGACACTTGAAGCTATTAAAATGGTATTAAATTTGTCCTTCAACAAGCACTTCAATGTTGATTTATTGGACAAGGTGATGACCACCCTCGAAGAACAAGGTACACATCTGAATGATACTCAAGACGAAAAATCCGGAGGTAACACTTCAGATGATTCAAATAAAGAGACCAGGCAATCGAGTCAATTGTTTGATATAATTGGCAACATCCTTGAGCAGGTTCGTAAGCTACTAGTTGGATTTCATCTTTATTCCCACATTGATCTGCAGTTTATCTGATTGGTTGTGTTTGTAGATTGTAGAAAGTGGGGCTAGCAATCCGGAGATATGGGGATTATATGCTAGATGCCAGCAAAGCAAGGGCAACCTCACGAAATGTTCTAATGCTTTGTTCACGCAAGTTCAATATCTCCAGGTTCATAAACTAAGTCCACACCGAATGAATTAATGTTTTAATATGATTATATACTCTTTTATCTCTTTTCTTCTTGATTTATATATGTTTTAATGTTATAATTATGGTACATATTATTTCTATCCAGTAGGCTGCTTAGGCAATTGCAGGTATGTGATTATTCACGTAAGGTACACACATTTGTACTGGGCAAATATTGAATTGCTCCCTTAATGTTAGATGTATATGTCCACTATCTATTAAGTAGCACTGACTTTGATGGATACAATAGCCATTAATTCGTACAAAAAGTATTTGAAAATTTGAATGCTGCAAGAGCTGACTGTTATTTTCTTGTTGACTCCAGGTAATCCTATTTCATTGTTACTTTCTACTTATAACAGCTTGTGTCTCGTATTGTTTGTGTTCTGTTACCCCTTATCTTTTCTCATCATCTTAGTGATTGCTGTCCTCACAGGGATCAGAATTATTTCATGACTATAAGAAGTTCACGAAGTTTGCTCAAGCTTCTGTGCAGCTTTGCAAGGTCTACATGGAAATTTCTTCCACGACTAGAAGCAAACGGAAACTATTGTTAGCTGAGATGCATCTTAAAAGCTCCTTGAAACAGGTACCTGACTTTTTGTTTCACTGCCCACTATGTCTAGTTCTTGAGGAAAAGTCGTAAAATCTTAACCATTCCAGCACCTATATCGCTTAACAGCTAATTTTGAAAAAGAAAGTTCATATAACCACCATGATAGTGGACTGTGTGTCGGAAACCCAAATCTTACCCCTTGGGCTCTTCACAGCCTTTGTAACCGCCCGCACCCACATTTCAATGCTGATGAGGCAAAGAAACATTCTGTAACTCAGCCATGTAGCAGATGAACGCAGCACGAGTTGAGGCTGACCAGCTGGTATAGAGCATGCTCTCACAGTCTCGCGCGCCCCTTCTCGCCATCCTGCTATTGTTTTTCTTGCAAGAAAGCTTTCTGGTTGCTGCCGTTGTTACTGCTGTCCGCCTCATCCGAGCACCCCATAATGGAGCGGTGAAGAATGGATAATGTTTGGTGAGTAGCCAAGGAACTGAAGCAGCTCTCAAACAAGTCCATGTGAAGTGTGAACACCACTAAGCATTGAGGTGTGGTTCAAAGCAATGGCACCGATGATGGTACGGCTGCATAGGATCATTGCCTTGTGCTATCCTACAGTGTGGGATCACGCTGTTACGACGACTACGATGAATTATGCTGCTATCAACCTGGTTTGGCAGTTTGCATGTGCAACTGAAAGTTTAGCCGCTGTTTATCTTTTTCACTCCGCACTTTTTTAAAATTTGAGGACCGAGGGTTTGATCCCCACTGGAGATTTGCTTTGTAATTGGTTGAGTTGAAAGGTGAAGTGGGCTGAACTGAGTTCGAGCGACTTGTGAGGTTGCGCCTTATACTGCCTAGGTCAGGCTCAAACCACGATTTATCCATCCGTCCATCCGCCTTATACTCATTGGTGCTTCTCTTCCTCGTCAGCGCTGTCATATGGGAGCAAGCGGTCAGTAAGGCTGTTAAGAGCCCCCAAGTGTGAAATCTCAGCTTTCAGACACAGGCTGCCCATAGATTGGTGGTGAAGTGATGTGGATACCTCAACAGTTGTGGTTTTCCAATATTTACTCTTAATTCCTGAGTGAAGGCAAGGATGTAGAGTTTAGTTATCTTCAACTACAAAGCTTAGTTTATGGACATGTGGAACACATAGCATCAGCAACCTGCGAGTTGACACGACGAAAAGAAAACCACGCCATTTATAGTAGCTGGCCTATTTATCTCACTACTGCGAGTTGAGAATTTTAAACTGATACTAAAATATTGAGAACATCAGCTGTTCTTATGTTTCATTTCCTTCCCCAAAACAACTAACTGTAAGATCTTATGTTATGCAGGCAATGGACTTCGTAGGTACAGGGGAGTATAAAGAACTTGATGAGTGCCTTGCTGAATTACAAGACCTGATTGGTGCTACCTAGACTTACAGAGAAAACAACAAGCGGAGGGGGCCGATATGGCGGAGGATTCGCACGAGTCGTCGCTCGATTCACTCAAAGTGTTCTGGTAACGCGGTCTTCTTAAGGTGGAGGGTGGCCGGAATCACGTGGTATGCGATTTCCAGCCGTGCTACCAAACAAGTTTAATGGAATCAGGTCGCCGTGTCAAAGAATGGGCTAGCCAAACACGATTCTCGAGTCGGGACCTAGATGATTCTTGGAAGGAGCTCAAATAGAACTTTTCACACGTGTTTTCTTTCTGTATTTTTACTTTCCGAATGCACCTTCTGAGTTACTTGCCTGCAGCCCTGAACCCCAAACGAACTACTTAACCTTTTTTCCAGAACCCTAAATGAGCACAGAGACATTCAAGGCAGAACATATCGACTAGCTAAATTAAAACTAATGCTGCCGCATCGATCAACTACGTACTGTTGGTGATGTTAAACGTGTAATGAGTTTCATGTTTTTTTTTTACATGAGAGTTGCAATGTTTGGCGAGGCGCCTTAGGGCATCCACAGTGGAAGCGCTAGCAGCAGACGCTAGGGAATAAATCCTGGCAGTTTTGCTTCATTGCTGATCGATTGTAGGTTTGCTCCTTGCGTTGAGGCTTGAGTTTACGTCGGCCGCTCCATGATTTACTCCGTTCAGATCATTTTTTCCCAACGATCGGGGCGCTGTCCAGCGGAAAAAAAAGGAATCATGCTTGGCGGCTCAATTAGAGGCTTCCGTCGTAGCAAAGAACGCGTGGCCTTAGCGCAGGGGGTGCTTATAAGCGCTCCTATAAGCGCTTCAGCTTTCAGGTTGTACATGCCCTTAGCGTAGGGATGCTTATAATTATAAAATGCCGCTGACCTTTGCGGGTGTCAATTAACCGTAAAAAAAAGCTCGGTGGGATGAGCATTAACATTGAATGCTTAGAAAATGACGCCGGTACCAAAAGACCATGTTTTATTAGCCGACTGGTGAATATCTAGGTGCACGAATTCTCTCTAGCTTAAAAGCTGTCTTGGTTTGATATTTTGAAAAGGCTACCCGGTTCAAATCTATGGAAAAGCAGATGATAGGGAAATGTGTACTACCATCTCAAAGCTTAAACTTATATTATTTTTAAAAAGTCAAACTATATCAAGTTTCACGTAGATAGATTTTTCTAAAAGTTTAATCAAACTTTAGGGTTGACTTTTTTAAAAAAAACTTATGCTTTAGGATGGAGTAGTATATAAATCAAGGGATGGTCCATCTTGTCCAGTAACTAAGTAGCAAGTAAAGCTGAAGAAAGCAGAAACCTTGAGCAAGGAGGAGCTCCAGCACCAAGAGAACCATACAAGGTATATACTTTCCACATGGCAATATACAGATGAAATATGTGCATTAGCTACCAACATTTGTTCAAACTCTTCTCAGAACGTTTACTCATTTTGGGGTATTGGTATGCGTGAGAAATACGACCAATTCAGCAGCCTTTTTTGTTCCATTTCTGTCGACGGATTGAGTTCCAGCCCTGGATTTTTCCATATAAATTGAAGGATATACCTTCTATGGATGGAATATGTTGATTGTTCGATACTCCCTCTATGCTTAAATATAGTGCGTATTAGGTTTTTTTCAAAGTCAAACCATGTTAACTTTGACCAAATTTAAACAAGAACTTATCAACATCTAGAATATCAAATCAATATCACTAGATTCATCATATCAATGAGCACCTTTGCATGAGCTACAAACTCCGTAAAAACTCAGAAACCAGTGTCACCGGACATCAAATCTATGGCTATCTCCGGTGCCCTACCGGCATCAACAAATAGCTTGCTTAATAGATTTGTTTGTTGCTCGATGACCTGGCAGCGTGAGCAGCTGACACCACCACAACTTCTAAGAAAGGGGTGCTGTTCAACTAAGTGGATTTTCTTCAAATAGACAGCATGCTCCATGATGATCCGGATGTACCGCACCACCTCAGAGTCGGCTCTAAGTCCAGCAAAGCCTTTGATCTCCAGCAGACTCAAGTTCAGGTGCTCAAAATCTTGTGCTTCTTCCACCACATTGGTCAGGTAACAGCGAGGACTAAGTACCTTCACGGGACAAATAAATAAAAAGAAGAAAAATAAGACCCGTCACATCATAATATATGTCACATTAATTAAAGGGTAACAATACATTTTATCATAAAACTGGTGATCATAGGGGCATGTATGGTATTTTTCTCCTATCAATTCCAACTAAGCTGGTTGCTGAGTTGAGGAGAAAGAAACAGAGAAAAGAGGTCTCTACCGTATCTCAGCTAAGAGATGATTTTGTCATAAGATAAGGTATTTTGTCACTTATACGAGATGTCTTATCTTAGTTTTCAAGTATATTTTTAATCATGCCACAATCTTAGAAGCAAACATAATTATTAGATGCAACACATACTAAGAGAAACTTCTCTCTATATATAATTTTTTTTTTCACTAAATGGCGCGACATGCAATGTCTAAGATAAAACTTTCTTATCAATCACTATATACATATTTATGCCCTAAGTTAATAGTACCGGTAAGTTTTTTTATTGCACATTATTGTATGTATAAAGTAGTTATACAACTCCATGACTTTCTCTGAAGCAAAATGGATGGGCTTTTTAGTTTTGACCTAAGGCAAACTATCTTAAACAAAATTCAAGGTTTCCATAGTGTATTTATTTGGTATTAATTGTGGATGTTTGTACTATTCTCTATAAGTTTGGTCAAATCAAAGATATACTTAATTTGGACAGGACAGACTTAGGAATCCATTTATTTTGGGCTGAGAGAGTGATATCAATCTTCTTGCTGCAGGCAGAAGGGCTTAAAGTGCATAGATTTGTAGAAAATTGTAATAAGGAAGTAAAAGGCTGCGTACCTTAAGGGATAGTGTGTTGAGCAAAGGCGCGCCATGGAGGATGTGAAGAGTCCAGAACATTTCTTGAATGTCTAGGTTGCTGAGATGAATAACTCTCAGGTTACTGAGCGCCGGGAAGAGCTGTCCTGGATTCCTATAGGAGTAATACATCAGATGTGGCGCCGCGAGGTTTATGTGGTGCAGGCGAGGAACATTGCCAAACCGCACCGGGAAGACCCCGATGAAGATATCTAATCTGTCATCGCAAAAGACCCGTTCCAGTTTCGGGAGGCTTGTCAGCTCGACTCCTGGGTAGAAGGACTCACGGATTTCCAAGGCCAGGAGCGGCGATCTGGGAGCGTCTATCCGTAGGATGGAGCACCTCGAGTTAGAGACGGCACAACAACGGATCAAGGAAAGGAGCTCTAGCCGGTTGCAGGCGTTGAGAAGATGTAGCATGTCCGAGTCGCTGAAGCTGATGTTTTGCAGCGTGAGTCTGGTGAGCCAGCCGAAGGCGACGGGGCAGGCGGCGACGAATGCCCAGAGGCGTCGTGCAAACACGTCGTCCTGCACATCCCTGACCCTGTTGATGGGGTACAAGTGTGCCCGTATGGCGAACTCCAGGCGCTCCGCGCCGCCGGTCTCAGCGACGGCGTCCCCGATGGAGCGCAGGTGAGGGTCTATGAGGTAGAAGGCGAGGCGCAGGGTCTTGATGCTCCGCTGCTTAGCGGGAGCCGAAAGGAACCACCTGGTGGCGTCGGCGTATGCCGACATGACATGGTCCACCGTGTGGGGAGAGAAATCCGTGGAGTGCGGTACCAGGTCGGCGACGTCGATGACGAGATCAGTGAGCAGACGGGGGAGCCGCATCAGTCGTCGCCCGACAGCGCCGACCCTGACGGCGGCTCGCAGGTCGAGTAGCTGGAGGATGGCGAGGAGGACGTCGTCAGGGAGCGCGCTGAACCTGTCGAGATTCTTCTTGACTCCATCATCCCCACCTTTTGCATGCTGCTGCACAGAAGAGAGGATGATTGATTAGTAGAGCTCTTGTGAAGATGAAAGATCGTAGATGGACCAATTAACAAGGATCGTAGGGCTACTTACTACAATGTTGATCTCCATGAGATGAGGAGGGGTAGCAGATTGGAGCAGATAGGGTTAACTGCTGCGCCTGCGATACGTCATACTATATACGAGCCTCCAATCCCATATATACTCCGTATGTAGGATACGGTGGCTAATACTAGACCGCACGATTATATCCTTTTCAAACTCTATCCCTAGCTTGAACACGCGCAGGTAGATCCCGGCCGCCCGTCCCCAGCCACCAATAAACCGGCGTTGACGCGTGACGGTCTGGCTGAATGCGTTGTACGGATTATTTGCTATGCGCGACGGCGGCGGCGAGCGCGGCATCGGCATTTTCTTGTTAAACCTGAACTACTGCAAGATCAGCGTGAGTTTCCTAAAGAAAATCCGGTGGACCGGAAAACGACCTGGGTTGTTCAATTTCAGCCCTGAACATGATGTACATTGGACTTTTCTGCACCAAGCTGTCCCCGAACGAGCGCCTCAACATGCAAGAAGTGGCTGCAATGCTGCACGGAATCAAGAACGCATATCTCAGTGGGAACTAGAGTAAGATAGGCACTTGATTTAGTGTTGCTCATAAGTCATAATTGTTCATCATTAAAAGAATGAGCCATTCATTTCCTAATAATTGTGCATGAGCAGCCTACAGTTCAAACAAGGTTTATCACACGTCTATTGTTAGTCATTAGTATTTGTGATGCTTATGCTCGCTACAGGAAAACGCTTAATTGCTGACGGCCTGGAGCTATGCCGACGGCTAAAGTTCGGGGCCGTTGGGTAGTCACCAAACGGTACGACTGGACAATGGCCGTCGGCATAGATAGAGGTACCCGACGGTGGCCGTCGGCATATCTCCTATCGTCGGTTTAGCGTGCGACACGTGGATCTGCGGTCCTCCGACTGGCGGCGCGTTGTTCTATGCCGACGGTATAAACGTCGGCATAACTTTCCAGCCGTTAAGGCCGTTGGGCCCTGGCACGTCAGAGGTATGCCGACGGCTTTCGGGCCCTGGCATGTTTAACCGTCGGCATAGGTCTTGTACGCCGAGAGTTTGGCGTGGCACACCAATCATTGGCGCATGTCCACCTATGCCGACGGTTTAATCATCGGCATAGGTCCTGCGCCATCAATTGGCCGTCTGTTAGATTGTTACAGTGACAACCAAAAAGATGCTAACAGGGCGCAAAGCCGTCAGCATAGATCTGTTGTGCCGACGGTGTTTGTGCTGCGTCGTCAAGGGGCTTTGCCGAGGGCGATACGCTGCCAGCGGCATAGGCATGTCCCGACGGTGCCGTCAGCATATGATCGGTTTCCTATAGTGGCTTATGCAACAATGATTAATATTTCCGATGCTTATGCAGATTTTGTGGAGACAAAAACGGGAACCCACTTCGCCGGAAAGAAAAGTTTTAGCTATGCTCTTAGTTACATTTTTTTACTATATTTTTTAATCATGTTATGATCTTAGAAGCATGCAAATACTAATTATTAACGATATATTATATATATCACTAAGAAATAAGCCATTGTGTAACATGTTCTTTTTTCCTTCTCTAAACGGCAAGTGATGTCTAATATAAGAGACTCTTATCAACCACGTGGGCACTCCGATCTTGTTCATGGGGAAGAACGGTACAGGTCTAGGATTTGTAGAAATAGTAGTATGTTTTTTATTGCACATTCTTGTATATATAAAGTAGTCATGTAATCCAACACTTAATCGTTGTTTTAATAGTTTTGACTTAATTCAAACTCACTTAAGTTTGGCCAACTTAAAAGAGAAGCTAGCAGACCAAAAATCTTTAGTGTATTTATTTTCTACTTGTACATGCTGGTACTATATATTGCCCTTAATCTAATTCATGCCACGGCACCATCTAGTCTTACACGGTGCCCACCTTTCTCGCGCGTTCGATCACGATCAAGCGGACTGGACCAAGCGGCGCTACCGTCCAAAAGAACGACAGCGGAAAGCTCCCCCATAATTCACGACTTTTTCGTTTGGTTCGTCATCTCCCCGTTCCCCTTTCCTGTCTCCTCCGCATCTAGCTTCTCCCCTCCCCCGATCTCCTCCTGCGATTCTCCTCGTCGGCGGCGAGCGTGCCAGCGGGAAGGCCCTTAGAGATTGTCCTGGTTGGTGGTAACAGTGGAGGCGGACTCTCTACAGTACGGACTGGGGGATCGATGCATCCAAGGAGGGTGGATGTGATGAGAGGGGTTCTTCGGCGGCGGCGTCCCGCGATTCGACGCCGGCGAGGCGGACGGCCGGCATCAGAGGAGTCGTGCAAAGAGTTTTTGCAGCCCGTCCTCGCCCATCGAGTCGCCCGACCTGGGTGGCCGCACTGGTAGCTTCGAGGCAACGCCTTGCTGGTAAAAGATTCGGTCTCGCTTGGTTTTCCCCAGCGTGTTTGCTAGATGCGCATTTGATTTTACATCCAATTGTTTGGTCAGTGTGGTGTTGGTCCAGTATTAGTAGCAGCAGTTGCTCGTATCCGACCCAAGGCATATGTGCTCTGCATTCGTTTGATGCTCTGTTTTGCTCTGGTCCAGGAACCAGCATGTAGCATCTGCTCTATTTTGCTCTCCGCTCCAGCCCAGTGCCGCTTGTTGCCGCACCTGAATAATCTAGTTCTTTGCTGTGTGCTCTCTTGAGGATTCAGATGGTGTAATAAGCAGGCTGTAATTTTTGTATCCGGCTGTACTTATCTACTTCTTTTCCTCAATTTCTCTGTAATATTTACAATGGATGTAAGTATAGCATTTTTTCTCCAATTCTGGGTGCAGTTTCTGTTACTAGATGTACTTCCTACCCTTTTTTACATCCAGATTGATGCAAGTTTCCATGTGTTTTTCCTTAAATTTAGGTGGAATTTATGTATCTGGATGTAATTTTTATTATTTTTCTACATCTAAAATGCTGAATGGACCAAGGTTTCCCAAGAACAATAGTAGGTTTTCATAGATCTGGATGTAATTTTTTCTTTTTTCTACATCCGCCGCTACTATTTTTTACATCCTCAATTTGAATCACGAATACTAGAATTTTTCGGAGATGTAACTTTGTGTAGCTATACTACACTACGGGGACGAACAGCTACACCGACGGCCCCGCACCGTCGGCACAACCATGATCACCGTCGGCACAGTCTCTGCCGACGGTCACCGTCGGCGTCTCCCCGTCGGCACAGTCGGCGTCGGGGTCTGCGCGCGCACCGTCGGCACGAGAACTTCACCGTCGGCACAGCCGTACGCCGACGGCCGGACGGTGGCCGTCGGCCGCCTCATCGTCGGCACAGCCAACCAGCCGTCACGCCGGCGCCGTCAACGTCCCAAGCTGTGCCGACGGTGTAACCGTCGGCACAATTTTCTTTTTTTTTCCGGAATGGCGGCAAAACGGTGGCTGTTCAAACCGGAAAATCGCGCGAGACCGGGCCTGGCTGTGCCGACGGTGACACCGTCGGCACGGACCCTGCCATTTGGCACAGCTACGGGCTCTGTGCCGACGGTGACACCGTCGGCACAGCCAGTGCCCAGATTTTTTCTGTTTTTTGCCAATTTGGCCTCATTTGCTCAGAAAAATCGCACAAAATGCACATATTATAGGATTGAATATGCAGTAACATATATAGCACCATATAGCACAAAGATATCACCGTATAGCACCAAATCTCACAAATATAGCATCAAATCTCACAAATAGCACAAATATAGCATACAAGACCATGGTACATACACCGGATCCACTACAAAGATGGAGCGTGTCATCATGTGCTAGTACAATGTAGAAACTATGGTGGTGCACCACCCGAGTGACGATCTAGCTACAGTGGACGAGCTAGCTCCGAGTCGGTGAAGTGAGGCCGCCGTATCTCGACGGTGCTCGGGGAGGTAGAACCACGACGAGAGCCACCGGAACCGAGAAAAATGCCGAGGTTCGGCGAAGCACCAGGAGAATGGCGACCGGGGTGCATCGGCGTACCACAAGGAGTGTCGTTCCCGGATTCTCCCAATCCCTACATGTTGGAGGGAGTTAGCAACTTAGCCATGTCACACCAAGTTAGCAACTTAGCCAAGTTAGCAACTTACCGGGGTCAAGCGACGCCGACGCTTGTACATGATATAGAACTCCTCCTTGGACGGGAACACCGGCGTCGGCCCCGGATGAGGTGGCTGCGGGAGTGGTTCCTCTCGCACTCCGGTCATCATGAACCGAGTGAAACTCGCAAGAAACGGGAGAGATAGCTCGAGATTCAAACATGGGGACTTATGATGTTTTGCAACCATAGAGATTGAAACTTACCGCCATCCGGTTGCTCGTCCACCGGACATAGGCATCTTTCACAAGGTCATGCTCCTTAACCTTCTCGAGATACTCCTCGTAAGCTACTGCATATGCCTCCTCGAGCTGAGTCTACAATTTCAGAAATAATGCGTCTCATCAACATAGCCATTCAGGAACAAGAGTCAAAACAGAGGATGAAAGTGTGGATGACTTACATCTACCTCTACCCGAGAACGGCATGTAGTCCGCGAGGAGGTAGCGTAGCTGCCGGGGGGGAGGGTAGCCTTGATCTGCGTGAAGTTCCTCCGAGGCTTGAAACCCCCGAGCAAGGCGGAGCGGGACGTCCATGCGGCTGGCCGTACCCGCCGACATCATCACCACCTCGTCGACCGGCTCGGTCATCGGGTCCTCCACCTCCGGATGGAGCTTGGCGTACTCCTCGCGGTATCTTTCCTTGCTCTCTTTGGCCTTGCCGTAGTACCTCTCGAGGCGCGGGCCGAGGCTCGTTCGGACCGGGCGTCACCGGCTTCATGTGCGTCCACGCTTCCATCTCACCAACTTCCCTCCCGAGCTTCTTCCCCTGCATCACAAAACAAATGTTATGCATATCATCGAAAATCAAAAAATGCAGCTTGTTCCATTTTTATATGTACCGAACGCTCCCGATAGCGATCGGTGCTGCTGCTCCCCGCACTGTGTGTTCCCCGGTTCCCACGGTTGGCCTTGTTCCGGTCGCTCACGGCCTTGAAATCGGGGTTTTCGCCGACCCAATTCTTGACCAACTCCATGAAGGCGGCCCTCTTATTATTATCAGCCCAATGTGGTACAACCTCGCAAAATCAAAACTCATTTGAAGAACAAACAATATAGTTGCAAGTTAGCCGCAGTACATAGAATCGCATTGACAATTACTTACCGACATGAATTGCTCTATCGTCATAGCCGGGCGAGTCCCCGCACAATCTCAGGCTTTGTGTACCTTACGCCCTGCTCAGCATAGAAGTGGCCGATGCACGTGATCCTCTGGTTGTACCACTGCTGCCGTGTCAACTTCCGACACATGCTACGGAGGATCACGTCCGCCCTCTCCTTATGCTCAGTCGCCACCCTATAATTGCGCTGCAATCAAGCATAACGAGAAAGTGTGAGAGGCATGAGTTATCACGGTGGGGTTATCAACTACATATGAACGAAACCCAAAGAGTATGCATTACGTACCCAAAACTTCTTGATCACGGCGTCGGCGGCGGAAGTAAAGCCAGGGTAAGGCGCTATCTCAAAGTCTTCCCAAGTGTAGGCTAGCTTGGACTCGCCCCCAAGGACCGGAGTGTACATCCCCGGCCGGTACTTCCTAATAGCAGCTCCAATCAGACTCCCTGGCACGCGGACATTCCCCGTGTATGTGAAATTCCTGCACAATTATCAAACATTAGAAAATGCTAAGTGTCATAACGAAAATGAAATCACCTTACTACTTACTCTGTCTTTCCTGGGACAAGGAGCCACTTCTCATCCTCCGTAGCAGGTTCCTTACTCTCATCGGGAACCTGCGCTTCCCCACGAATCCGCAACTTCTTCGGAGCCATCTCCGTCGAAGCCTCCTCGTCCCTAGACTCCTCCTCCTCCTCCCTAGTGTCCTCCTCCTCCTCCCTAGTGTCCTCCTCCTCGTCCAGCGACTGTGAAGCCACTGAGCCAGAAGCAGAGGGAATGTCAGCTAGAAGGAGCTGTGCATTCCCCCCTCGTCCTCCAGCTCGTCCTCCCCCTCGTCCTCCAGCTCGTCCTCCCCCTCGTCCTCCCCGTCCTCCGTCTGCGTCTTCGTAACGCCGGGTGGGAATAATGGGTCTTGCACTCCGTCTGGAAGCACCCGGCCACGGCTTCCGCCGATGCATCCGATCAAGCAAGGATCTCGATGATGCCTTCCGTCCGCTCATATTGGGCAATTACACTGCATAAGAAAAAGAGAAAATAATTAATAAGCATGTTGAAAATTAATAAGCATAATGACAAATATAGGTACTAAGCATAATGAAAAATGTAGGTATTAAGCATAATGACAAATGTATGTATTAAGCATAATGATAATGTAGGTACTAAGCATAATGACAAATGTATGTATTAAGCATAATGATAATGTAGGTACTAAGCATAAAAGACCCTCACCATTCATCACCACTCTCATCTCTAGGCATTGGGTTCTCAGCCTCACTATCAAAATCGAGTATCATATGAGTATTCATGGTCGGCATTGGGTTCCGGTTGAGTCTCGACAATGTTGTCTTTGCTCGCATGGCGCTTGGTGAGCATAGCTATGTCCTTCGAGTCCACCACGGTCTCACCACGCATTTGTACATCGTTGTGGAGATCCCGAAGACCTATGTCTATTTGAAGAGCCCCGAACTGCTCTTCCTCTTGATAGAAAATTCCCTCATATGTTACCGGGTCAATGTTGTTGTAATCGTCCTCGGAGGGGATGGGTAGCTTACCATGTGGCGATACACGGAACACGACTTCCCAGCCCGATGAGTTCCTCATTCGACATGGGTAGGACAAATAATAAACTTGCTTGGTTTGGTGAGCCACAACATAGACGTCGGATCCAGTTGTAGGTGGTTGTAGGCCTAACTTCAACTAAACCAATGGAAGGGGTGCTTCTCATTCCACCGTGTGGGTCAAACCGAGTGGCATTTGAACACAAAGAGCTTGAGTTCTATGTTTGCGTTGTTGAACGTCAACTCGTATACCTTTTGTAACCTTCCATAGTAATCAAGATTATCGGCTCCGCGGGTGTAGACCCCGGTATTTATTGTTTTTGCATTAGGCCGGTTCTTCGGTGAAACTCCGTATGGAAGCGATACCCATTTACATCATACTTCTCATGCGTATGGACTCTACGGTTAAAACCACGGGAAACGCATCTCAACTCATCTGTCATCTCAACGTTGGGATCAGCTCCCTACAAGTTCGGTTCAGATTATTTTGTGCATTAGTTACGTGTAATAAGACAAGTCACGGATTGCAAAGTAAGAGGAACATTTGAGAAATTACTTTTTCATGGAACCGAGTTCACGAAGCTTTTATTTAAGGGCGGGGCACCCTCTTTCGAGAAGAGTGTACCACTTGCGTGGGAGTGGGACCATTTCTTCCCGACCACATTTCATCATGGAATTGGCTGAAAGGAGAAAATACGTATTAGACCAAAACCAAGTTACTGGTTGCAAAGTAATTGGTTCATCATTTTACCTCATGAAATCGACCACTTCCTCCATGTTCATAAGCACGTAAAGCATTATGCAATCCTTCTCTTACGGCGAAATGTTCTCCACTTTTGAGGCACCGGCCTTGCCACCGGGATATTTGAAGAGCAAGAGCTTTGGGTCACGGTTGGGCTCATCGGAATTGTACCGAGCGACCGGGTTATGCTTAGTGGGCACATCATTGGCATAGTACATTGTCGTGGCGTCTGCCATCTCATGGAGGAGAGTTGCCTCAGCTATGCATGCTTCAATCTTATTTTTGTTTCCACATTTGTACCGAATATATTTGAACTCCCTCTCAATACAAACCTGCCAACGATACTGCACCGGTCCCCCCAAGAGTGCCTCGTTGGCGAGATGCACGATGAGATGTAACATCGGAGTGAAGAAGCACAGGGGGAATATCATCTCTAACTTGCATAGCATGTCCGGCACTTGCTGCTGCGGCTTCTCAATCACCTCGGTACATATACGCTTAGCACGGACCGTGCGGAAAAAATGGCTCACCTCCGCAAGCACTCGCCAGACATGATCGGGGAGATACCCTCGAAGCATCACCGGCATCAGCCGCTCAATCCATATATGATAGTCGTGACTCTTGAGCCCGTTTATTTTTCCTGTAGCAAGATTGACTCCCTTACTCATATTCGAACAATAACCATCAGGGAACATCACGTCATATTTGAGCCACGTAAATGCCTCCTTCTTGTCGGCGCTATCAAGACAGTACTTGGCATGCGGCTTTAACCAACCTTTTCGATTGCCCTCAGGAGGCTGCATGTGTAGAGCCACCCTGTCACATATCTCCTCAATATCGACTCTAGGCTGAAACATTATCCCTTGACTTGCCTGGTATGTTGCGGCGGGTGTTAAGGAATGCCTCCCCACAATTCTTTTCGGTGTGCATCATATCGATATTATGGGGAAGTTCAAGGTCCTTGTAATACTCGAGCTACGTTATGCACGCTATGTGAGTCCGGTTGTGCGTTTTACCATATCCCTCAAATTGGTGGCCGGGTTCCTTACTAGGCTGGAGAGCACGTAGCTCGGCATCAACGGTTGCACCATTGAACTTTGGTATTTCTTTATGTTCAAGCACAACTACGCCTTTCGTGAAGTTTTTCTTGTCGGATCCGAACCGATGCCCTGGATCGAGGAACTTGCGGTGTTTGTCAAAGGCAACATATTTGTGTCCGGCTTTTAGGTGCCTGAATTCTAGTTCGTGCCTGCACATTGGGCATGGAAACTTACCAGCTGTACTATGCCCACAGAATAGGGCGTACCCGGGTAGGTCATGCATCGAATAGTGGAACCAAACTTTCATGATGAAGTTTCTCTTTGATGCTCGGTCGTATGTCAATGTACCGTGATGCCACGAGTGGTGCAAATCATCCACAAGTGGTTGCATTAAGACACTCAATTTCTTCCCTGGATATTCGGGCCCTGGAAGGATCATCGACAAGAATATGTTCTTCCTTTGCATTACGACTCCGGGAGGGAGATTGAGCGGAATAACAAACACGGGCCAGCAGGCTGTGCGCGGCGGTCGACATACCATATGGGTTGAATCCATCGGTTGCTATCGCAATTCTAACATTCCGAGCCTCACTTGCCTCATTTGGGTGCTTTTGATCGAAGCGCTTCCATGATTGACCATCAGATGGATGTACCATGGGTACCCGTTTCTGCTCGTCTTGCAATCTTATCCCGGTCTTATGCCATGTCATCTGCTTGGCAGTCTCCTCGAACATGTAAAGCCGTCTGGATTCTTTTGATGAATGGGAGATAACGAAGAATCTTTATGGCTACTTTTGTCCGCCTCTTCGACCATTGCCTACATCTACCTCATGATACCTAGAGTGACCACACTTGGCACGGTACTTGTCATCCGCATAGTCTTTCCAAAACAAAAGGCAAAGTTTTGGACGGACATCATATGTTACATAATCCATTTTCAATGCTTTCAAGATTTTCTTCGTTTCGTACATGGTCTTGGGCAAGCAATGACCTTCGGGCAACATGTTACCTACGTGCTCGAGTCTTTTCAAAGGATGCTCGAGTACTCTCAAACATGCACTTGTCGGCTAGCAACTGCGTGATGCCATCAAGTTGAGACATTTTTGCACCCGGGTATAGAGGCCTCCTAGGCTGAGGCCATCATATCAATGAAGGCCCTCGCGGTTGGCTCGGGTTCCTCCTACGGAAGTTCCTCCGGTTGTGGCGGTCCCTCCGGTTCGGGCGGTTCCTCCGGTTCGGACTGTTCGTCCCATGGTAACTACGGCATGTCGGCATCCCGAAGATCATCTAGCAAGTTTAAGATGCCATCGTTCTCATTGCCATCGATCTGCTGCCGCATCACCTCACCTCTATCACGTTCGTGCCGAGAAAAGTCGACCGGCGGGTCGTAGTCACGCATATACCCATTCCACCAAAGGTGTTTAGTCATCTCTAGAATATCCTTAGGATGACGCCTCCTGCAGACCATTGCAAGGGCAACG
>NC_061510.1:296369269-296382072 GCF_022539505.1 Lolium rigidum | reverse complement strand
GGCCGGGCGCTGAGCACAACTCTAAAATGCAAAAAAAGGTCTATATAAGATTTTTCGATGACGTAGCAAAAAATGTACATTGCACTGATAAAATATTTAGACATCTACAATAAGTAGCATGGAGGCCAAATACGCAATTATAAAAATGTGAACCAACAATTTTCAGTTGAATTGTACGCGGCGTTCTGTTGTATTGAATTCATAAATAATTCAAACCTTGTGAATTATATTGCAAATCAGGACATCAAAGTGAAATATATTGCATCTTGTATGTATTTTAAATCGGAGGAGAAATAAATTCAGGGGTGCTTGTTCTTGTTTGAATTACATGAGAGCTAATGGTCCCATCAGGGGGAAGTTTTTCAGATTACAAGGAAGAAGCCAAAGTGGCCACCGTGAAAAAAGAAACCCAAAACCGTTCAACCTGGGTCGAACGGGATTCATCCCAGTACCATGGTGCCTGCCTTTTTTCCATATGCTAGCTTCCTCCTTAATCCGGTTGATTAGGTAAAATGTTTTGTTTTTGGGCTTGGTAGCTTGGGTGCTTCTAAAATATAAATACTGAGGAATAGAGAGAGGGGAGAGAAACTACAGGGAAGGAAAAAAGAACATGCAGCATGCAGGCTCGTAGCTCAAGCCTGAAGGAATGAGAAGAAAAGTCAAAAAGCTACTCAATGGGATCTTCTGTGAGCGGCGTACATTCATATCTGAGTTTGGGAGATGGACACGTAGATTGGATACATAGCTCCTGGCATAACTAATCGGGGGTATCAAATAAAATTCTGCATGTTAGGGGGGGCCGTGGCCCCTGCTGGTCCCCCTGTCTCCGCCAGTGCCCTCTTGAAGATGAAGTCGAGGAAGATGGCGGCAGCAGCTTTTCTGGCGTGTGCGTTGGTATGCGCTGAGAGTCTGCTTGACTGGATGTGCTTCTCATCTTCTATTGGACGGCCTAGAAAGGCATTTGTTTTTTCAGATGATGTGAGTTGGTGTATTGTCACCCCCTTCACCCCTCTGTATGTTTAGCAAGGTGGTTTCGTGTTTGATCTTTTGTATTGCTATTGTAAGGTGTTGTGAATAATCTAATAAAAAAGCCGTGTGCATCCCTTGGATGCAGAAGCTGGGGTGATATTTCCCCATTTCGAAAAAATCAACTCCCTCCATACAGATTTATTGGCTTATTAGGCGAGATGTGGCAACTGGCAACCAAGGCAATGTGAAAACGGTTTTGCTAAGTCTCAGGTGACTGAGAATTTCTTAAGTCTCAGTCACCCAAAAAAATGTACATGAGTTACACTTTTCTGGCTAAAAAGTGCAATTGCATATTTCTGTCAGAAAAGTGCAATTCGTTCCAGTTGCATATTTTTTAAACTGCAGTTGCACATTTTAGAGGTGACTGAGACTTAAGAAAATCTCAGTCACCTGAGACGTAGGCAAACCAAAATAGCTCTGAATTCTTCGTTTTTCTCACGTTTGTTGTGCCGATTAATTTGGGAAGGCCAAACAATTTTTGGATTTGCTAGGTCTCAGTTAACTGAGAAATTTTGAAGTCTCAATCACCCACAAAAATGCACTTGAGTTGCACTTTTTCTGTTAAAAAAGAGCAATTGCATATTTTTTAAACTGCAGTTGCACTTTTATGAGGTGGCTGAGACTTAAGAAAATTCCAAGAAAATTCCAGTCGACTGAGACATAGACACACCCTACAATTTTTATGCACCCAACATTTTTTATGCAAATGCATGCATAGGCCACTGACGTAAAAGGGAGAGGCAGGACACTGCTTTCTAGAAACTAATTATGTGCCAAACTGTGTTTGATTCTCAGAATTTTCTAAAAACCATTAAGGCATGTACTATGGTAGAGGGTTATGCCTTCCTTTGGCCCTCCACATCATCATCTAGAGAAGCCAATAGCTATCACGTGTACAATGTATTATCGCTTATTGTCAACCCTTACAATTAATGAAAATCAATGAATTTTGGTAGAAAATCATGTTGCTAAGTATTTTATTTACCATGAATACTGTGGGCTTATGCCAACCCAAACTTTATATATCGAACCAGTAACCAGTAACCAGGGCCAGCTTTGATTTTCAATATTTTTGTGTCTGGTTTTACTTATAAAATGTAGAAAATGAACATCCAACGATATAATGGTGTCTAGAAATAATTGTTAACCACTAAGAAATGTCATATAACGATTGTAAGACAAAAAAAAGTAGCAAAATAAAATAAGTAGTATTTCCTGCTAGTTTAATTACCTCAAATAAAACCAATTTTTAATTATTCATCAACAATAATGCTTCAATGCTTCACAAAAACTTCTTCGGGCATTTCTAGATGCAAAATCGTTGAGGACAACCGCACGATTGATGTTGTCCAAGATATCCTTCTTATTGACCTCATGATTTGCACTTAAAATTTCATCATCATCTTGTTTGGGATCAGATTCTTGCCTTTGATATTCGTCATGGACATCAACACTACTTGCTGCTGAAAAATACCTATTTAAAGCACCTTTTTGTTATTCAATAATTTGAATCACTCGTTTTTTCATTCCTTTTCACAGCACCGGTTACATCTCTCACAATAGTCGATAACTTGTCTAGTAACTCTTTGTTTTCATCATGTTCGTCCGATCCCCTCCCTAGCATCGTTGATGGACTGTTGATGGACTGCGCGGTTCCCTCTCTGGCCTCTTTCTTGTCGTCCCGCTGGGCCTTTGACCCTTTTCTAGATTTTTTTCCAGCATGAAGGTATAGAGGGGATATGTGCTGATGGGCCCCCTCTTGGCGGTGGCCCATGGGCATTGCCCATGGTCGCCTAGGGCCAGAGCCGGCCCTGCCAGTAACCAATTACATGGTACCATATTACAAATTTTTAGAGAACAACAAAGAGAAAAGAAACATCTGAGAGATCAAGGGTTCGAATCTATCACACTAAAGAGTTAACGTACAAACATAGGGGGTGTCAGAACATGGGCGAGTCCACAGGTGCGTCCTCGATGCATCTATGGCGTCTTGAGCATTGAAGATGAAGGAGTCACATCTCTTCCATATGTTCCATGCGATGGATGTGTTGATCGTTGCCACCCCCGTCCCCCACTTCAGAAGGGTAGTGACATTGAACGATTAGGTGATCGATGTCTTCATTAGAAGAACATGAGGGGCGGGTTGCAGAAGCCTGTAGCTGGTGTCCTAAGCGTCGATCATTTGTGCGAAGTCAGGGTTAGCCCATAAAGACTTAAAAGGGTTTGCGTTTGTCCATACCATCGTTTCCTAATCGTCTACCTGCATGTTCCTAAAAGAGTTGACATAGAATTAATTTTTCGAGAGACTTTCGATAGTATGCCAGCTATGACGCATCTCAAGAAAGTGTCAGCACAAAGCCAAATGAATATTTTACAAATAAAAGGGAGATCGTTTCTCCATACCATTGTTGCCTAATCGTATACCTACATATGCCTAAAATATTTGACATATAATTCTTTGTTTGAGAGGCTTTTACTAGTGCGTCGGCTATGACGTGTGTCAGGGACACTAGGCTGGAGGTGGATGCTGGTCAGGACAGAGTTTAGGGTGGCCAGCTTGGCCGCAACGACGTTGGAGAAGCATCTCCATAGAGAGGGCGATGCTAGTATATGGCGAGTAACGTGTGAGAAGAGGGCGGGGAAGCGCTCATGGAGGAGAGTAGAGCCCATCCAGGAATATATTAGTATGTTTTTAGGATGTTCAAAGTTGGAAAAATAGCTAGACCGTAATTGGCCGGAGACAAAGATATTAAGTATAGCAAGTTAGGGTTGCAAGCGGGATCCCAGGAGTTCCTCTCCCCGTTCATTTTTTTCATTTCTAGTTTAACATTTTGCCCCACATTTTAAGCAAGAAATGACAAAATAAGTTGGAAGAGGAACTTTTGCCGGACCCCGCTTGCTACCCACATAATTCAGCGGAGAGGTGGGAGGAGCCAAAGATGTGTGGCGGACACATGGCGGCGAAAAAGAACTACAGAGCATGGTCATCATATATTTTCTAGTATATTTTTTGTGTTACGTTTGTCAAATTAACAAAATAGGGGCACACACATGACCTATAAACCGAGACAGATATAGTATGTGAAGCATAGTATACGATTGCCCTGTAATGTGCTGTATAAGATTGCTGCCAAGGCGGTGGCCAACAGATAAAAAAGTACCCTCCCCATTCTCATCTCGGAGGAGTAGAGCGCTTTTGTTCCTGGAAGGTTGATAACGGATAATGTGTTTATTGCTTACGAATGTATACATGCAATTAGGAGAAGGAGGAGGATGAAAACACTTCGTGCAATCAAACTGGATTAGTTGAAAGCCTACAACAGGGTTGAGTGGATCTTTCTCGAGGAGGTGAGATGTTGAGGATGGGGTTCTCTCATTCTTGGGTGACTATGGCGATGAGGTGTGTCCGTTTTGTATGATTTTTTGTCAAGCTTAATGGTATTGTCTTCGATTCTTTCCTGCCCTCGAAAGGATTGCTGCAGCGCCATCCCCTCTCCCCATACCTTTTCATGTTTTGCATGGATGGTTTTTGCAGCTCTTCTTCGCCAGGGTCAAATTGAGCGGGAGGTGGCTGGGGTCACCTTTGGATCAGATGGACCAACGATTGGTCTTTTTGGATGCCACTTCTGGTAATATGGAGATTGGCAAGGAATGGGCTTGTTGTTGGAGAAGAATGAAGCAGAAGGAAAGGATAAGGAGGGAGTACGGTGTGTGGCTTGCAATAGGATGGAGTCACTCAAGCATGGAATCTGGGAATGTCACACTCAACTCGGATATGGGAGCAGCTCAGAACACACACCTCTCTCAGCTTTGCATCTCCAACGAGTGCGCTCTTGCTAGAGTGGCTCGATCAACTCTCTCGATGACCAAGAGCTGGTGATCGGCATGATGTGCATATAACAGATATGGAAGGCTAGAATCAATGCTCGAGACTCTTCTATGATTGAAGACCCTGACAAGATCATGCACAGGATCCTGGCTCTTGTTGACGAATGGAGCGTTGTTAACAATAATTAAGCCGGCTAGCCCAAGGCGAAGGCTCATGGAGGTTTTTCTCAGGTTGATGGAGGTGGAGGGTGTGGTCCTACATGACCACCATATGGTGGCTTCTTAGCTGGAGCGTGCCATTTTTTCCACCTGAGGTGGCTGATACGGAGAGAGAACTTGCCCCCTCAACCCTTGTAGCTCAATATTTTTCTTTGTGTACCTATCCTATTGAGAGTGACTTTCCGAGCGTTGCAAAGCATTGCACAAGTGCCACGGCCGTGAGAGGATTTGCGTGAGTGTGTTGAGTTGAGCAAAGCTCCGAAACAAGCTCGATGAGAAAGATACACAAAAGAAGAAAAAGCGTGACATATCGCTTTGGAGACCGATTGCATGGGTGCGACTGGGAAGCTATTGAGCAAGGAGATCCATTGGTTGGTTCATGGCGCCCTCGTCGGTTTTCCATTAATCACGTGCGACCATATAATGAGGTTGCACATATGTTAGAGAAGGATGGTTGTAGAAATAAGCTTTGTAAAACCTGTCTGGGTCCTCCCCTGGTTATGTAATGTTGAACTTTCGCGACTGACGCCGGTGGTTATTAGGGGAAGACTTAGGTAGGATCAGGTCTAAGATAGGATCTATGAGAATATTTTTTCTGCAAAAACAAAACATGTTTAAAATTTTAGAAAAAAATTGACAACACAGATCTATGTTATATGTGCAACGCCAAAAATTTGCAACTTCAAATTCGACATACACAGAGACAAAAAATATAAATCTAGGTGTAAATAGTGTGAAATACTGTTCTACTAGATCCGACACTAATCACAATAGAATTTATCTTTTTTGTGTAGATCAGATTTTGAGCTGAAATTTTTTGGAGTTGTAGAAACAACCTATATACATGTTGTTTATTATTTTCAGATTTTTTCGCATGTTCAAAATATGTTTTCTTTAAGTTAATCCTACAATCCTACCTAATGGACAGATCCTATACAAATCTCCCCCGTGGTTATTATGAAAGCCATTTGATCTCAAAACAAAAGAAGCATAGTATATCATCTTTTTAATGTGCATATGTTTTTTTCTGTCCATAGCATTCAACCTTTAAATTTGAAATTTTCAAATAGGCATTTAGAGCGGAATCTAAACCTGTTGTTCCTGAAACGGAAGGAAATGAATCGCCACACAAAGTAATAACAAAGCAGAAAATCTCACATACAAGGAGAACGCAGCCAAATACCACCATGACTGATCGAACGATACCAGGATTGTCGAATACACAGTACAGTCCAGCATGATTCTTTCTAGCAAAGAGCTTGAGATGCCAACTAAGATAAAGAGCTCACTCATCATCTATCTACGGTAGAACGGGTAACCTGAGATCAACTTCTTAGTCGTCGAACAGGCTGAAGCCCATTCCCTCACCGTCAGATTCACCATCGGATTCCTCTTTCTCCTCCTCGGGAGCAGCTGCAGCACCACCAGACGGAGCGGCAGCAGCTGGCGCGGCGGCAGCAAACTTGCTGGGGTCCTGCAATCCAACAGAATATGCATTAGATTACCAAAGACAAGCATCCCCAAAAGTAGAATTCCATTACTTGTCCATAAGACACAATATAGTCTGGGCATTCAGTATGTGTATGAGGGCTAGAGATTCAATGCACATTTAAACTAGAGTACATGATCAGCTTTATCAAAAACGACCCTAATCCTTGCAAGGCTCAATTAACATTGAAAACAGAAGAACATTTTGAAAAGCAGCTAGCATCTTACGCATTTCAGCTATGTTTAGGGAAAACATGAACCAAAAATAGGAGATTTACCTTCAGGTACTCCTTGATCTGATCAGCATGAGGGAACGAGTAATCTGTCTCCACAGCAACAGCGAGCACGTTCTTGTACCCATTGAGGAACATGTGTGGTGCAGCAGCCATGGTTGGGTACGAGACTGCCAGGGACAGTGACGCAACCATGGAGACACCAGAAGCAAACTTCTCGATCAGGTCTTCGTCGGTGAGGTCAAGAACCTCCGGGCTGAACACCGACCCATCATCATAGACATTGGTGATCACAAGACCATAGGAGAACGGGCGGATACCGAGCTTGGCAAGCAAGGCAGCCTCAGACGAGCCCACCTTGTCACCCTTCCTGATGAGGTCCACAGGGGCAATGATTTCCACAGTGCCCTTGTTGATCTTGGTGGGGATGTTCAGCACCTGAATGAAGAAAAAAAACCAGCACAGCAGGGGTGAGAACTCTTGTTTAACATTGAGTACACTGCCGAGTGTTGTCACCAATGGTTCTCTTTACCTGGAAGAAAGAAGTCTGGGAGGGATCCAGACCAGTGTTGCCTGGGGGAACCACCACGTCAATAGGAGCAACCAGCCCAACACGAGCAGGGGCCCCAACCTATTGTACACCAGGAACAAGGATCAGTGTCAATGGCAGTCACAAAGATAAAACATGGCTATACAATAAATATTCTAAATAGTTCTGTGGGGTACTTGAAAAAAATGAAGTGTAATGTAATGCCTAGGAACTTCCATGTCATTTTCCAAAAATAGAGTAGACAACAATTCATTAATTTCCAGTTATTATCCAAACTCCCTGAAGTATTTATATCTACTGCACCAAGGTATTAATGTGTCGCATAGTTCACAATACAAATTCAAAGCACACATCCACGTTTGAGATGCTAAATAATATTTACACTCGAGTACATATTTCAGTATACTCGATGACAACATTCAACACGAAATAGTACTACTGCATACAAATATAAGTAAAATTTCAGAAAAATAAGCACCAACTGCCAAATATACATGTGTTACCGAACCATCCTACTGAAGTATTTACCATAAGTTGTATACAACTGAAGCATCGCCAGGTTTATGAAAGCAAGAACGCAAGATTGCAGCAAGATGCCAAACTAGTAAAATAAATTCAAAGATTTATCTGAAGCAAAAGAGTTATGCTGTTATGCATTGCAACAAACCACTTGAGATCTTTAAATTCCTTCCATAATAACCACAGTAGTACAACTTAGAAGTTTGTCTGAACTCTGAAGCAACATGCATGAAATTCATGCAGAATAAATTTTCTGCCACAAATGATCTAGATCTGGAACCGCCTCCCATATAACTACAGTAACCATGCTTGTGCAATTTTGGCAGACTTATGTTGGAGATAATTACTATTACATCCACGCAACCCAACATTACTTTCCATAAACAGTAATAATAACACAATTAGCACACTGCAACCAGACATCAATCAAGAAAACAAGGTTTTCATTATCCACGCAGCAGTGCTCGTAATACAAACTCAAAGGAAAAAAATCCATACAGATATACTGTATGGTTCATGGTATCATGCAAGAGGAAATATTAATGCATTAAAAATTATAAATACAAGTAAAAATTCAGACAAATGAGCACCAACCGCCTTTTTCTATTGTTGCATAACCATACTACAATTTATAAGGTTTGTTTGAATGTTCCAAACATTAGATGATCAATGGAAATATTCTCAGTAGTTCACACAACAGTTCCCACAACTCCAAAATTCAGACAAATAAGAAGATGGATACTTGACACGTAAGCTACAACACTAATATATAAACTTCCATGCCATTCCCACAAATAAGAGCAGACAATACTTCATTAATGCTCATTTACATCAACTGCCCGATGTTTTAATATATAAATGCAGGAGCTTCCACAATACATATTATTCAAAGGACAAACATACGTTTGAGATGCACAGTAAATATCTCACATGTTCTCCTCTGTCTAATCGAAACCATTAGACTAACAAAATCTTCACACTCTGCCCATACAATACATCAGTATACTCCATGACTATATGCAAACATGAAATAAATACTAGTGCAGACAAATGTAGGTAAAATTTCAGACAGATAAGCACCAACAATACTACAGCTTAAGGCTTGTGCTGCTTGCATTATCGAAGATACAAGTTGTATCCCAACAAATAATATGGTTTACTACGGAAGCATCATCAAATTCATGCACCCAAGTGTCCCTCCCGTGATTAAAACAAGACACCAACAAACTAGTACAAAATGAATTGCAAATTTATCTGTAATAGAAGAGCTCTGCCTGCAGAGCAACAACAAACAATTACCACCTCAGATCTCTAACCCATACCAACAACCACATTAGTACAGCTGAGAAGCTTTTCCTTGAGCAACATCTAATTCATATACAGAGCAATTTTCGACCTGCAAATGATACAGATCTGGAACCGCCTCCCAAATATATAATCACAGCAAGATGCGTCGTCAATTTCATGCACCCAAGTAGCATGCTTTGTCTTGCACAGAACAGCTACTACATCCATGCAGCCCCAATAATCGTTCCGGTAACAAGTAACTACTGAACTAGCGCGCTGAAACCGGGCGAGTTGGCAGCAATGAGGAACAAGGGGAGTGGTCGAATAGAATAGCTAGTTCCTCACCTTGTACTTGGCTACCTCCTCGCGAACCTCCTTGAGGTCGGCCTTGGTGAAGATGAGGCCGACGTTTCCCTTCAACCAGCAGCGGAAGCACCAAATTAGATGAGGAAACGATGAAGAGGCAGAGGATCTATGGTGGAGGTGGGCGGGGCTTACCTGCAGCAGGGGTATGATGGCCTTGATCTTGTCGTTGCCGGTGGCCTCGGCGTGCACCTTGATGCAGCGTCGGATGAGGGTGTTCTTCCCCATGAGCATCTCCGAGTCGCCGCGGATGCCCCTGCGGACGGCGGCGAGCTGGGTGGAGCCGACGTTGTCGACCTCGGCGATGAGCACCCTGGAGTACTCCTCGAGGAACTTGCACAGCTTCCGGTCGTACGCCTGCTTCTTCTCGGCCTTGGAGATGGTCTTCTTGATCGCCATCGCTAACCCTAGACGGATCTGCGCTCCGGGATGCGGGTGGCGAGAGGAGGGAGATGAGAGAAGGAGCTAGATAGCTTTTGCGGCAGCGCGGCGGAGCGGGAGGACGTCTATATAGGAGCGGAAGGACATGGGGGTTTGCGTGCGGCGTGCGTTGCGGGGGCATTCTCGTCAATGTATTGCCCATGCGCCTAGCGCCTTCTGGACTCTTCCATTGTACTATGGGATGGGCATGGGCTGTACCAGCCCGTGCACAGATAGGCATTTGGGCCAGCCCATGAGCAAGCGCAGCGTTTAGCAGACGCGAGTTTAGGAGCCCAAAATTTTCTCCAGCGTTTTGAACCAATATAGGGCCCACTAGCTAGAATGGTGGATAGAGATTTGGTGCCCTGGATACCAGTAATTTTCTTATTAAAAAAAATCATATTTCTAAGTTTCAGTAAATTCTGAAAACAAATCATGACGTACTCAGTAATGTATCTCACAGACACGTAAATTTTCAATTGAAAATAATTTGTATTTTGGGCTACGCTTTGTAGCTTAGAATAAAACATTTGAGATTGAGATTTTGCACTTGAGTGGAATATATCATTAGCTACTTTTAGAATTTTGTTTCATACTAGCAATAGTTTCTCGAATTTTCTAATATGCCAAGAGCACTGATGATGCTCGGGAGCTAAAATGACTTTTCGAGAGATACAGGCTCGCATGTATGGCCTTCCATTCCAACAGGGTGTGTTTGGTGCTCGCAACAATTGTCGTGATTTTGGTTAGGGTGGCAGGTGGCGTCCTGTAATTCATCCCACGAATGCAAAATTAGAGATAACTAACCCAGGCTTATATGATGACAGAAGATTTAGCAAAAATACTCGTCCCGCATCCCACCTCCCTTGGAGCCTGATACGTCTCAAACGTATCTATAATTTTTGATGGTTCATGCCTGTTTTACACCAATTCATATATGTTTTGTTTACACTTCGTTCCACTTTTACATTATTCACGCACTAACCTATTAACAAGATGCCACAGTGTCAGTTTCATGTTTTCTGCTATTTTTGTATTTCAGAAAAGTTGTACAAGAAGTATTCTCGGAATTGGACGAAACAAAAGCCGAAGTCAATAGTTTACCGAAATGAAGACGAAGTCTAGAGGGGGCGAAGAGGCGCACCAGGGCGCCCAGACCACCCCTAGGTGCGGCCAGGCCTGTCCCGCGCCTAGGGTAGGTGTGGGGCCACCAAGCGCCCCACCGATCTAATTCCTCCGCCTATTTATACATCTTCTCGGGAAAACCCTGGATACCCGAACCTCCATCTATGAAAAGTTCTATCGCGGCCGCCATCGCCGAACCCATCTCGGGGGGTTTTGAAGCTCTTCCCGGCAACCTGCCGGAGGTGGAAATCATCGCCGGAGGCATCTACATCGCCATGCCCGTCTCCGAAGTGATGTGTGAGTAGTTCATCCTTGGACTATGGGTCCATAGTAGTAGCTAGATGGTTATCTTCTCCACTTTGTGCTTCATGTATCGATCTTGTGAGCTGCCCTACATGATCAAGATCATCATTATGTAATCCTCTATGTTTGGTTTGGTGGGATCCGATGAATATTGTATACTATGTTGAGATTGATTATATATTCATGTCATGTGTTATTTGTGATCTTGCATGGTCTCCGTTGCTAGTAGAAACTCTGGCCAAGTGGACACTTGTGACTCCAAGAGGGGGTATTTATGCTCGATAGTAGGTTCATGCCTCTAGTTTTCTGGGAGAGTGACTTTATAACTTCTAAGATTGTAGATGTGTTATTGCTACTAGGGAGAAAACAACAATGTTTTATTCAAGGGTAATTCTATTGTTTACTTTGCACACATTGCTTAATGCGATAGTCTGTTGCTTGCAACTTTATACTAGAAGGGGTGCAGACGCTAACCTAGAGGTGGATTATTAGTCATAGACACAGTTGGATTACGGTCTATGTATTATGTTGTAATGCCCAATACCAAATATCATAGTAATCTTCTTGTCATGTATGGTCGGTATTCTATCAATTGCACAGCTGTAATTTATTCACCCAACATGCTATTTCTTTATGGAGAGACACCTCTAGTGAACTATGGGCCCCGGTCCTATTTTCTTTACTGATAAATTCAACTACAATCCTGTTCTGTTTACTTTCTGCAAACATCTCCTTCCATTCGATACGTCTAATCCTTTGTGTTCTGCAAACCGGTGAGATTGACAACCTCACTGTAAGTTGGGGCAAAGTACTTTGGTTGTGTTATGTGCATGTTCCACATTATTGCTAACGCCGGTAGTGCGCTCTGCCCCTAGTCAGCCAGCAACACCTTCAGAAGTCACGCCTTTCTCCTACAGGTCGATTAAACCTTGGTTTCGTACTGACGGAAAACTTGCTGTTGTGCTCATCACACCTTTCTCTTGGGGTTCCCCAACAGCGTGTCCGCATACGATGAGCACACGCCATCAAGCTGTTTTCTGGCGCCGTTGCCGGGGAGAAAGAGGATTTCTGTAAGGAGAGTCTCTCATCTCCAATCTCTTTACTTTGTTATAGTTTGCTTAGTTTTACTTTACTTTATTTTGTTTGCTTATATCAAAAACATAAAAAATAGTTTCTTTTATAGTTGTCTTTATATCAAAACTACAAAAAAAATAGTTCCTATTATAGCTGCTATTTTTGTTGCTTAGTTTATTCCATGCTTCTTGTTTTTATTTTCCCTAGTTAGGTTTAATGGAAAACAACAACAAAATTAGAGAGTTTTATAGTATTTATCCTCAGTTAGGACATGAAGTGTTCGAAGAGAAAATTAAAAAACCTATGGAACTTTATGGCTATTTGCCATTTTCTTTTGATCCCCTGCCCCCTTTGAAACGATGAGG
>NC_061510.1:296359009-296369169 GCF_022539505.1 Lolium rigidum | reverse complement strand
GTTCGGCGAAGAGATAGTGAAATACAGGTGGTATAAATAAGTATGAGCGAGTGGTAACGGTGCCGGAAAAGTGCTTGGCGCGTAGTTGATGGTGGTGGTATTGCAGCGAAGTAGTAACGATAGAAACAATGAAACAAGCAGTAGTAACTCAGCGGTATTTAGGAACAAGGCCTAGGGATTACACTTTCACTAGTGGACACTCTCAACATTGATCACATAACAGAATAGATAAATGCATACTCTACACTTTTGTTGGATGATGAACACATTGCGTAGGATTACACGAACCCTCAATGCCGGAGTTAACAAGCTCCACAATAATGCTCATGTTTTAGTAACCTTTAGTGTAAGATAGATCAACGAGACTAAACCAAGTACTAGCATAGCATGCACACTCGTCACCTTCATGCATATGTAGGAGGAATAGATCACATCAATATTATCATAGCAATAGTTAACTTCGCAATCTACAAGAGATCATGATCATAGCATAAACCAAGTACTAACACGGTGCACACATCGTCACCTTTGCACACGTGCAGGAGGAATAAAACTACTTTAATAACACATCACTAGAGTAGCACATAGATAAATTGTGATACAAACACATTGCAATCATAAAGAGATATAAATAAGCACCTCACTATGCCATTCAACAGTGAATAAGTATTCTGTGAAATATGGCCTAAGAGACCCACACGGTGCACACACTCGTCACCTTTACACACGTGGGGCAAGGAGTCTCCGGAGATCACATAGGTAAAACTCACTTGACTAGCATAATGACATCTAGATTACAAGCATCATCATATGAATCTCAATCATGTAAGGCAGCTCATGAGATTATTGTATTGAAGCACATAGGAGAGAGATGAACCACATAGCTACCGGTACAGCCCCGAGCCTCGATGGAGAACTACTCCCTCCTCATGGGAGCAGCAGCGGTGATGAAGATGGCGGTGGAGATGGCAGCGGTGTCGATGGAGAAGCCTTCCGGGGCACTTCCCCGCTCCGGCAGGGTGCCGGAACGAGACTCCCGTCCCCCGGATCTTGGCTTCGCGATGGCGGCGGCTCCGGAAGGTTTTCGTGGTTTTCGTCGAACGCCCCGAGGTTTTTAGGTCAGGGGCTTTATATAGGCGGAGAGGCGGCGCGAGAGGGCTTCCGGGGGGCCCACACCCTAGGGGGCGCGCCCCCTTGGCCGCGCCGGGGTGTGGTGTGGTGGCCCCTGCCCCCTTCTCCGGCGGTTCTCGTGTGTTCCGGATGCTTCCGGGTAAAATAGGAACACGGGCGTTGATTTCGTCCGATTCCGAGAATATTTCGTTACTAGGATTTCTGAAACCAAAAACAGCAGAAAACAGGAACTGGCACTTCGGCATCTTGTTAATAGGTTAGTTCCAGAAAATGCACGAATATGACATGAAGTGTGCATATAACATGTAGATAACATCAATAATGTGGCATGGAACACAAGAAATTATCGATACGTTGGAGACGTATCAACAAGCCATGGCTAACCGAATCCTCGGGTGCCTTCCAACATTCACATACCATGAAGGAGTGTCTATTTGCAAAATTAAGTTGCTTACTGATGAATCAGAGCAAAACATGTGAAGAGAATTATTTATGAAAGTTAATTAATTGGGGCTGGGAACCCCGCGCCAGCTCTTTTTGCAAAATTATTGGATAAGCGGATGAAGCCACTAGTCCATTGGTGAAAGCTGCCCAACAAGATTGAAAGATAAACACCACATACTTCCTCATGAGCTATAAAACATTAACACAAATTGAGAAGCATTTTGAAGGTTTAAAGGTAGCACATGAAGTATTTACTTGGAATGGCAGGAAATACCACATAGTAGGTAGATATGGTGGACACAAATGGCATAGGTTTTGGCTCAAGGTTTTGGATGCACGAGAAGCATTCCCTCTCGGTACAAGGCTTTGGGCTAGCAAGGTTATTTGAAGCAAACACAAGTATGAACCGATACAACAAAACTTACATAAGAACTTATTGCAAGCATTATAAAACTCTACACCGTCTTCCTTGTTGCTCAAACACTTTTACCGTGAAAATATCTAGACCTTAGAGAGACCAATCATGCAAACCAATTTCAACAAGCTCTACGGTAGTTCTCCACTAATAGGTTTAAACTACATGAAAAAACTTAATAATGATCTACTTGAGAGCTCAAAACAATTGCCAAGTGTCAATTTATTCAAAACATGATGAGGCATTTTCTGTTTTCAACCAAATATAAATAAGTGCAATAGCTTCCAACTTTTATCATTGAACATTAAAAGTAAAACGAAGAACACAAGTGTTCATATGAAAAAGCGGAGCGTGTCTCTCTCCCACACAAGGATTGCTAGGATCCGATCTTATTCAAACAAAACAAAAATAAAAACACACAGACGCTCCAAGTAAAGCACATAAGATGTGACCGAATAAAAATCTAGTTTCAATAGAAAAACCTGATAAGTTGATGAAGAAGGGGATGCCTTGGGCATCCACAAGCTTAGACGCTTGAGTCTCCTTGAAATATGCAGGGATGAACCACGGGGTCATCCCCAAGCTTAGACTTTTCACTCTTCTTGATCATATATCATCCTCCTCTCTTGACCCTTGAAAACTTCCTTCACACCAAACTTCTCATAAACTTCATTAGAGGGGTTAGTACTCAAAAAACTTGAATCCACCTTGGTCCTGTAGTGACACATTGCAAGAACTCAATAAAACATTAGCTACAGCTCTCCACGTGTAGAAAGCCTTGCTTAAAGTCCGCAAGAGACAATGCAAAAAACAGAGACAGAATCTGCCAAAACAGAACAGCCAGTAAAGACGAATTTTAACGAGGTACTTCCGTTGCTCAAATCAGAAAACTCAAAACTAACGAAAGTTGCGTACATATCTGAGGAACACAAACGTAAATTGGAATAATTTTCTGAGTTACCTACAGAGAAAACAGCCCAGATTCGTGACAGATAGAAATCTGTTTCTGCGCAGAAATCCAAATCTAGTATCAACCTTCGATTAGAGGCTTCACTTGGCACAGCATTGCAATAAAATAAAGATAAGGAGAGGTTGCTACAGTATTAACAACTTCCAAAACACAAATATAAAATAGAGGTACTGTAGCAAAATAAACACATGGGTTATCTCCCAAGAAGTTCTTTCTTTATAGCCATTAAGATGGGCTCAACAGTTTTAATGATGCACTCGCAAGAAATAAGATTTGAAGCAAAAGAGAGTATCAAAAGGCAAATTCAAAACACCTTTAAGTCTAACCCACTTGCTATGCATAGGAATCTTGTACACAAATAAATTCATGAAGAACAAAGTGACAAGCATAAGAAGATAAAACAAGAGTAACTTCAAAATTTTAAGCATATAGAGAGGTGTTTTAGTACCATGCAAATTTCTACTACCATATTTTCCTCTCTCATAATAGTTTTCAGTAGCTTCATGAACAAACTCAATAATATAACTATCACATATAGCATGCTTTTCATGATCCATAAACACATAATTTTTATCAAACTCAAAAATGGTGCGATTAAAACTTTCAAATACACTTTTATCAATAATATAACAAGATGGTTGATCAATCTCAAGAGATATGGGACTCATAGATAATGTCAAGACCTCTCCAATCCCATTTTCATTAGTAGTACAATTAATATTATCAAGTAACATAGGACCATCATCAAGAGCTTTATCATAAACATTTCCTACGCAAAATTCTTTAGTACCATGCATTTCGACATCAGGCACAAACAAAGCATTATCATAAGATTTATCAAAGTAGCATGGATTATCATAAATAACAGTAGCATAATTATTCTCACAAGTTTTACTCATAGGGAATATTTCAAGAGAATCCATAGGAACATAACATTCAACCTCTTTCGGTAAGCATGGAGGACAATCAAATAGTGTAAGAGATAAAGAGTTACTCTCATTAGAAGGTTGGCATGGGTAGCTAATCCATTCTTCCTCCTTTTGTTCATCACTTTCCTCCTCTTTTTCATCCAATGAGCTTTCAGGTTCATCAATTTCTTCTTCCACAGGTCCCTGCAAATTGTGAGTGCATTCTTGTGCATTAATGAGTCTCTCTTTATAATCAATGATATAAGGATTATCAGTGTAACTTTCATTGCAAAAATTAAGGATAGAAGAGACATAATCTTTAAGGTCCTTACAAACAACACAAGTTTCATAATTTTTAACGATGAAGGATTCTATCTCAGAGGCTCCCATAAATATGACAAATTGTTCTACCTCTTCAAACCCAAAATGAATATAGCTATTCCGATTATAGTTCTTAATTAAAATTCCTCACTAAAGCCACATTGAAATTTAAGATGTTTAGTGTCCTGTTGAGAGCAACAGTTTATATCATGGCGTTTAAGCAAGATTTTAGCAATTGTATTCAATTTTTCTATCACAGCACTCATCACTTTACCAGTTCTTGATTCTCTATAATTATTATAATATTCTATAAGCTCCAAGTAGGTTATGGGTTCTCCCATAACAGCAGTTTTTAATTTTTAGGTTTTTCAAATTTTTATGGATTTTTGGGTATATGAGAAAAGTAAAACAAAACAAAAAGAAACTAGAAAAAAGTAAACTAAGAAAAATGAAACAAGACAGAAATAAACTAAGCACGAATAAACTAGACAAAAGTAAACTAGCAAAACAAAAAAAAATAAAAGTAGAGAGAGAGGTAGAGTGTACTCCCCAGGTGAACTTATGAGTAGAGCTATGCCTCCCCGGCAACGGCGCCAGAAAACAGTCTTGATAACCCACAAGTATAGGGGATCGCGGCAGTCTTCGAGGGAAGTAAAACCCAAATTTATTGATTCGACACAAGGGGAGGTAAAGAATACTTATAAGCCTTAACAACTGAGTTGTCAATTCAGCTGCACCTGGAAAAGCACTAGTAACAGGGGTGATGTGAAAGTAGCAGTGATATGAGAGCAGTAGTAACAGTAACACAGCAGCAGTAATAGTAATATGAGAGAAATGGAACCAGAAAATAGTTGATACTACTTCCAATGACATGTAGAACGAGTATATGATGATGAAAGATGGACCGGGGTTCCCAGCTATCTACACTAGTGGCAACTCTCCAATAACAAGTGTTGGGTGAACAAATTACAGTCGGGCAATTGATAGGATTGAAATAGCATTAAGACAGAACATCAAGATCATTAATCATGTAGGCATGTTTTCCATATATAGTCGTACGTGCTCGCAATGAGAAACTTGCACAACATCTTTTGTCCTACCAGCCGGTGGCAGCCGTGCCTCTAGGGAATCTACTGGAAATTAAGGTACTCCTTTTAATAGAGCACCGGAGCAAAGCATTAACACTCGGTGAAAACATGTGATCCTCATATCTAAGCCTTTCCCTCCAGCTTGTCCCAATTTCTGTCACTTTGGGGCCTTTGGTTCCGGACATAGACATGTGCATACAACTTGTAGATACAATCTAAGCAATAAGTATAGAGCTCAAATCTAAGATCATGCCACTCGGGCCCTAGTGACAAGCATTAAGCATAACAAGATTGCAGCAACAATAACTTCATAAACTTTGTAGATAGACAATCATAACGTAACAATCCATCGGATCCCGACAAACACAACACCGATTACATCGGATGAATCTCAATCATGTAAGGCAGCTCATGAGATCATTGTATTGAAGTACATGGGAGAGATGATACCAACTAGCTACAGCTAGAACCCGTAGTCCATGGGGGAACTACTCACGGAGCATGATGGAGGCGGTGGCGTTGATGGAGATAGCTTCCGGAGGCACTTCCCCATCCCGACAGGGTGCCGGAACAGAGACTTCTGTCCCCCGAATTGGAGTTTCGCGATGGTGGCGGCGCCCCTGGAGTCTTTCTGGAGTTTCGTCAAGAGGTATCGCGTTTTTAGGTCGAAAGGGGTTAAATAGGCGAAGAGGCGGCGCAAGGGGGCGCCTGGGGGCTCCTCACCATAGGCTAGCGCGGGCCCAGGCCTGGCCGCGCCGCCTTATGGTGTGGTGGCCCTCTGGCCCTCCTCCGACTCCCCTTCGGTGTTCTGGAGCCTTCCGGGAAAAATAGGATGTTTGGTCTTCATTTCGTCGAATTCCGAGAATATTGCCCAAACAGCCTTTCTGGAACCAAAAACAGCAGAAAACATGAACTGGCACTTCGGCATCTCGTTAATAGGTTAGTTCCGGAAAATGCATAAAAACATTATAAAGTGCAAGCAAAACATGTAAGTATTGTCATAAAACAAGCATGGAACATCAGAAATTATAGGTACGTTGGAGACGTATCAGACGTGTTGGTTTTTTCTTTGATTCATCTACTTTAGGGTGTATCTAGTCTAGTTTTAGTGTGTAGGTTCACTCTTTTTAGTTTGAAAGCAGTCCACTCTAAACAATATCTGAACAATCTTATATTTCTAAATGAAGGGAGTATCTAGTTAAATCTAGAAGCAAATCTCGATACTAATGTACGATAAATTCACACCGTCATAATAAATCGAGAAAACAAAGTAGGGCCAACAAAGTATAGTAGAATAGGGATAGATAATAAGCTACATACAACAGCCAACATAATAATAGGTTATTAACAAAGGCAGGCCAATAACGAGGTTCTTCACAACACCAACATAGTAACAACAGAATAACAAAATAAAAAAACTGCTTTGCAGCAGCAGCACACGTCCTGGACTCCGCATACTCCATTCCCATCTGGCTCTTCCTCCAGTTCTTGCTCCCCTGTCCCTTGTGTTGGAGATATGCCCGAGAGGCAATAATAAAATAGTTATTGTTATATCTTAGTGTTCATGATAAATGTTTACACTCCATGCTATAATTGTATTAACTGGAAACATTGATACATGTGTGTTGTGTAAACAACCAGAGTCCCTAGTAAGCCTCTCATTTAACTAGCTTGTCGATTAATAGATGATCATGTTTCCTGATCATGAACATAGGATGTTATTAATAACAAGATCATATCATTAGAAGAATGATGTGATGGACACACCCATAGTAGCATAGCATGAGATCAAGTCATTAAGTTCAACTTTCTATAAGCTTTCGATACATAGTAATTTAATCCTTTGACCATGAGATCATGTAAATCACTTATACCGGAAGGGTACTTTGATTACATCAAACGCCACTGCGTAAATGGGTGGTTATAAAGATGGGATTAAGTATTCGTAAAGTATGAGTTGAGGCATATGGATCAAGAGTGGGATTTGTCCATCCCGATGACGGATATATATACTCTGGGCCCTTTCGGTGGAATGATATCTAATTAGCTTGCAAGCATGTGACTGGTTCACAAGGGATATCATATCACAGTACGAGTAAAGAGTACTTATCGGTAACGAGGTTGAACTAGGTATGGAGATACCGACGATCAAACTTCGGATAAGTAAAATATCGCGAGACAAAGGGAATTTTTATTTTATGTGAATGGTTCTTTCGATCATGAAGTCATCATTGAATATGTGGGAGCTATTATGGATCTCCAGGTCCCGCTATTAGTTATTTATCGGAGAGGAGTATCGATCATGTCCGCATAGTTCTCGAACCGTAGGGTGACACACTTAAGGTTTGATGTCGTTTTAAGTAGATATGGAATATGGAATGGAGTTCGAATGTTGTTCGGAGTCTCGGATAGGATCCAGGACATCACGAGGAGTTCCGGAATGGTCCGGAGAATAAGATTCATATATAGGAAGTCACATTCCAAGTTTGGGACTGGTCCGGTGAATTTATGGAAGGTTGTTTCTAGAATCATCGGAATAAATCACTATGGAAGGAGGAGTCCCGGAGGGACTCCACCAACCCTAGTCAACCCACCAAGTGGGAAGGTGGAGTCCATGGTGGACTCCACCTAGTTGGCCGGCCATGAAGCAAGGAAAGGGAGCAACCCCACTTGACCTAGGTTTCACCAATATGGAAGTTTTTGAGTTGGACTCTTATTTGGATTTTGGGCAAACCCTAGGGGGTTCCACCTATATAATGAGGGGGAGAGGGAGGGGGCTGGCTACAGACCTGGCCGCACCACCCAAGGGGCACCAAGGACGGCACCCAAGAGCACCCCCTCTCCCAAACCATAGCTACTCCCTCCTCCTAATTCTCCCGCGGTGCTTACGGCGAAGCGCTGCCGGAGATCTCCACCACCACCATCACCACACCGTCGTGCTGGCGGGATTCCGAGGAGGATCTACTACATCCGCTGCCCGCTGGAACGGGGAGAAGGACGACGTCATCAACACCGAACGTGTGACCGAGTACGGAGGTGCTGCCCGACTGTGGCACTGATACGCGTACAGCACGCGTCCGTTGGGAACCCCAAGAGGAAGGTGTGATGCGTACGACGGCAAGTTTTCCCTCAGAAAGAAACCAAGGTTTATCGAACCAGGAGGAGCCAAGAAGCACATTGAAGGTTGATGGCGGCGAGATGTAGTGCGGTGCAACACCAGGGATTCCGGCGCCAACGTGGAACCTGCACAACACAACCAAAGTACTTTGCCCCAACGAAACAGTGAGGTTGTCAATCTCACCGGCTTGTCGTAACAAAGGATTAGATGTATAGTGTGGATGATGATTGTTTGCAAAGAACAAGTAAAGAACAATAGCAGCAGATTTGTATTTCGGATGTAAAGAATGGACCGGGGTCCACAGTTCACTAGCGGTGTCTCTCCCATAAGATAGCATGTTGGGTGAACAAATTACGATCGGGCAATTGACAAATAAAGAGAGCATGACAATGCACATACATGATATGATGAGTATTGTGAGATTTAATTGGGCATTACGACAAAGTACATAGACCGCTATCCGAGCATGCATCTATGCCTAAAAAGTCCACCTTTAGGTTATCATCCGAACCCCTTCCGAGTATTAAGTTGCAAAACAACGAGACAATTGCATTAAGTATGGTGCATAATGTAATCAATAACTACATCCTCGGACATAGCATCAATGTTTTATCCCTAGTGGCAACAAGACATCCACAACCATAGAACTTTCCGTCACCGTCCCGCATTTAATGGAGGCATGAACCCACTATCGAGCATAAATACTCCCTCTTGGAGTTAAGAGCAAAAACTTGGCCAGAGCCTCTACTAATAACGGAGAGCAAGCAAGATCATAAACAACACATAGGTAATAGATTGATAATCAACATAACATAGTATTCTCTATCCATCGGATCCCGACAAACACAACATATAGAATTACAGATAGATGATCTTGATCATGTTAGGCAGCTCACAAGATCCGACAATGAAGCACGTGAGGAGAAGACAACCATCTAGCTACTGCTATGGACCCATAGTCCAGGGGTGAACAACTCACTCATCACTCCGGAGGCGACCATGGCGGTGAAGAGTCCTCCGGGAGATGATTCCCCTCTCCGGCAGGGTGCCAGAGGTGATCTCCAGAATCCCCCGAGATGGGATTGGCGGCGGCGGCGTCTCAGTAAGGTTTTCCGTATCGTGGCTCTCGCATGCGGGGGTTTCGCGACGAAGGCTATTTGTAGGCGGAAGGGCAGGTCAGGGGGCGACGCAAGGGGCCCACACGACAGGGCCGCACCGCCCTGGCGTGTCGCCGCCTCGTCGCCCCACTTCGTTACGTCTTCGGTCTTCTGGAAGCTTCGTGGCAAAATAGGACCCTGGGCGTTGATTTCGTCCAATTCAGAGAATATTTCCTTTGTAGGATTTCTAAAACCAAAAACAACAGAAAACAGCAACTGGCTCTTCGGCATCTCGTTAATAGGTTAGTGCCGGAAAATGCATAAATACGACATATAATGTGTAAAAAACATGTAGATATCATCAATAATATGTGGCATGGAACATAAGAAATTATCGATACGTCGGAGACGTATCAGCATCCCCAAGCTTAGTTCCTGCTCGTCCCGAGCAGGTAAACGATAACAAAGATAATTTCTGGAGTGACATGCCATCATAACCTTGATCATACTATTGTAAGCATATGTAATGAATGCAGCGATCAAAACAATGGTAATGACATGAGTAAACAAGCTGAATCATAAAGCGAGAGACTTTTCATGAATAGTACTTCAAGACAAGCATCAATAAGTCTTGCATAAGAGTTAACTCATAAAGCAATAAATCAAAG
>NC_061510.1:296288509-296358909 GCF_022539505.1 Lolium rigidum | reverse complement strand
TGATGTCTACGGGAGCTTCTATTCTTGTAGACAGTGTTGGGCCTCCAAGAGCGAGAGGTTTGTAGAACAGCTGACAAGTTTCCCTTAAGTGGATACCCAAGGTTTATCGAACTCGGGGAGGAAGAGGTCAAAGATATCCCTCTCATGCAACCCTGCAACCACAAAGCAAGAAGTCTCTTGTGTCCCCAACACACCTAATAGGTGCACTAGTTCGGCGAAGAGATAGTGAAATACAGGTGGTATGAATAACTATGAGCAGTAGTAACGGCGTGTAGTTGATGGTGGTAATATGGTAGCAGTAGTAACGTAGCAGTAGTAACGCAGTAAAACAGTAAACAAGCAGCGATAGCAGTATTTAGGAACAAGGCCTAGGGATTACACTTTCACTAGTGGACACTCTCAACATTGATCACATAACAGAATAGATAAATGCATACTCTACACTTTTGTTGGATGATGAACACATTGCGTAGGATTACACGAACCCTCAATGCCGGAGTTAACAAGCTCCACAATAATGCTCATGTTTTAGTAACCTTTAGTGTAAGATAGATCAATAGACTAAACCAAGTACTAGCATAGCACGCACACCGTAACCTTCATGCATATGTAGGAGGAATAGATCACATCAATACCATCATAATGATGATTAACTCCACAATCTACAAGAGATCATGATCATAGCCTACGACAAGAACCACACGGTGCACACACTAATCACCTTTACACACGTGCAGGAGGAATATAACTACTTTAATAACATCACTAGAGTAGCACATAGATGAATTGTGATACAAAACTCATATGAATCTCAATCATGTAAAGCAGCTCATGAGATCATTGTATTGAAGTACATGGAAGAGAGATGAACCACATAGCTACCGGTACAGCCCCGAGCCTCGATGGAGAACTACTCCCTCCTCATGGGAGCAGCAGCGGTGATGGAGATGGCGGTGGAGATGGCAGCGGTGTCGATGGAGAAGCCTTCCGGGGGCACTTCCCCGCTCCGGCGGCGTGCCGGAACAGAGATCCTGTCCCCGGATCTTGGCTTCGCGATGGCGGCGGCTCCGGCAGGTTTCGTGGGTTTCGTCAATTTGTATCGGGTTTTCTGATCCGGGGGCTTTATATAGGCGAAGAGGCGGCGCGGGAAGGTCGAAGGGGGCCCACACCCTAGGGGGCGCGCCCCCCTTGGCCGCGCCGGGCTAGGGTTTGGTGGCCCCTGTGCCCCCTCTGCGGCGGTTCTCGGGTGTTCCGGATGCTTCCGGGGATTCTAAGATCTTTGGCGTTGATTTCGTCCGATTCGAGAATATTTCGTTACTAGGATTTACGAAACCAAAAACAGCGAGAAAACGAGAGCCGGCACTTCGGCATCTTGTTAATAGGTTAGTTCCGAGAAAATGCACGAATATGACATAAAGTGTGCATATAACATGTAGATAACATCAATAATGTGGCATGGAACACAAGAAATTATCGATACGTTGGAGACGTATCAGCATCCCCAAGCTTAGTTACGCTCGTCCCGAGCGGGTAAAACGATAACAAAGATAATTTCCGGAGTGACATGCCATCATAAACTTGATCATACTATTTGTAAAGCATATGTAGTGAATGCAGCGATCAAAACAATGGTAATGACATGAGTAAACAACTGAATCATATAGCAAAGACTTTTCATGAATAGCACTTCAAGACAAGCATCAATAAGTCTTGCATAAGAGTTAACTCATAAAGCAATAATTCAAAGTAAAGGCATTGAAACAACACAAAAGAAGATGAAGTTTCAGCGGTTGCTTTCAACTTATAACATGTATATCTCATGGATAATTGTCAATGCAAAGCAATATAACAAGTGCAATATGCAAGTATGTAAGAATCAATGCACAGTTCACACAAGTGTTTGCTTCTTGAGATGGAGAGAAATAGGTGAACTGACTCAACATTGAAAGTAAAAGAATGGTCCTCATAGAGGAAAAGCATCGATTGCTATATTTGTGCTAGAGCTTTGATTTTGAAAACATGAAACAATTTTGTCAACGGTAGTAATAAAGCATATGCATCATGTAAATTATATCTTATAAGTTACAAGCCTCATGCATAGTGTACTAATAGTGCCCGCACCTTGTCCTAATTAGCTTGGACTACCTGGATTATCACCGCAATACATATGCTTTAACCAAGTTTCACAAAGGGGTACCTCTATGCCGCCTGTACAAAGGTCTAAGGAGAAAGCTCGCATTTGGATTTCTCGCTTTTGATTATTCTCAACTTAGACATCCATACCGGGACAACATAGACAACGAGATAATGGACTCCTCTTTTAATGCTTTAAGCATTTGACAACAATTAATTCTTTTCTCATTAGAGATTTGAGGATATTTGTCCAAAACTGAAACTTCCACCATGAATCATGGCTTTAGTTAGCGGCCCAATGTTCTTCTCTCACAATATGCATGCTCAAACCATTCAACTCAGTGTAGATCGCCCTTACTTCAGACAAGACGAACATGCATAGCAACTCACATGAAATTCAACAATGAGTTGATGGCGTTCCCCGATAAACATGGTTATCGCACAACAAGCAACTTAATAAGAGATAAAGTGCATAATTACATATTCAATACCACAATAGTTTTTAAGCTATTTGTCCCATGAGCTATATATTGCAAAGGTGAATGATGGAATTTTAAAGGTAGCACTCAAGCAATTTACTTTGGAATGGCGGAAAAATACCATGTAGTATAGGTAGGTATGGTGGACACAAATGGCATAGTGGTTGGCTCAAGTATTTTGGATGCATGAGAAGTATTCCCTCTCGATACAAGGTTTAGGCTAGCAAGGCTTATTTGAAACAAACACAAGGATGAACCGGTGCAGCAAAACTCACATAAAAGACATATTGAAAACATTATAAGACTCTATACCGTCTTCCTTGTTGTTCAAACTCAATACTAGAAATTATCTAGACCTTAGAGAAACCAAATATGCAAACCAAATTTTAGCATGCTCTATGTATTCTTCACTAATAGGTGCAAAGTATATGATGCAAGAGCTTAAACATGAGCACAACAATTGCCAAGTATCACATTACCCAAGACATTATAGCAATTACTACATGTATCATTTTCCAATTCCAACCATATAACAATTTAACGAAGAGGAAACTTCGCCATGAATATTATGAGCTAAGAACACATGTGTTCATACGAACCAGCGGAGCGTGTCTCTCTCCCACACAAGCATGATGTAATCCAATTTATTCAAACACAAACAAAAACAAAAGCAAACAAACAGACGCTCCAAGTAAAGCACATAAGATGTGGCCGAATAAAAATATAGTTTCAGGGGAGGAACCTGATAATTTGTTGATGAAGAAGGGGATGCATTGGGCATCCCCAAGCTTAGACGCTTGAGTCTTCTTGATATATGCAGGGGTGAACCACCGGGTGCATCCCCAAGCTTAGAGCTTTCACTCTCCTTGATCATGTTGCATCATACTCCTCTCTTGATCCTTGAAAACTTCCTCCACACCAAACTCGAAACAACTCATTAGAGGGTTAGTGCACAATATAAATTGACATATTCAGAGGTGACACAATCATTCTTAACACTTCTGGACATTGCATAATGCTACTGGACATTAATGGATCAAAGAAATTCATCCAACATAGCGAAAGAGGCAATGCGAAATAAAAGGCAGAATCTGTCAAAACAGAACAGTTCGTATTGACGAATTTTAAAATGGCACCAGACTTGCTCAAATGAAAATGCTCAAATTGAATGAAAGTTGCGTACATATCTGAGGATCATGCACGTAAATTTGCATAATTTTCTGAGCTTCCTGCAGGGCAGTGGGCTCAGATTCGTGACAGCAAAGAAATCTGGAACTGCGCAGTAATCCAAATCTAGTACTTACTTTTCTATCAACGGCTTAACTTGGCACAACAAAACTCAAAACTAAGATAAGGAGAGGTTGCTACAGTAGTAAACAAATTCCAAGACACAAATATAAAACAAAGTACTGTAGCAAAATAACACATGGGTTATCTCCCAAGAAGTTCTTTCTTTTTAGCCATTAAGATGGGCTCAGCAGTTTTAATGATGCACTTGCAAGAAATAGTATTTGAAGCAAAAGAGAGCATCAAGAGGCAAATTCAAAACACATTTAAGTCTAACATGCTTCCTATGCATAGGAATCTTGTAAATAAACAAGTTCATGAAGAGCAAAGTAACAAGCATAGGAAGATAAAACAAGTGTAGCTTCAAAAATTTCAGCACATAGAGAGGCATTTTAGTAACATGAAAATTTCTACAACCATATTTTCCTCTCTCATAATAACTTTCAGTAGCATCATGAGCAAACTCAACAATATAACTATCACATAAAGCATTCTTATCATGAGTCTCATGCATAAAATTATTACTACTCCCAACATAAGCATAATCAATTTTATTAGTTGTAGTGGGAGCAAATTCAACAAAGTAGCTATCATTATTATTCTCATCAAGTGTAGGAGGCATAGTATAATCACAACAAAATTTACTCTCCATAGTAGGTGGCACAAAAATACCACTATCATTATCATCATCAGAAATAGGAGGCAAAGTATCATCAAAGAAAATTTTCTCCTCAATGCTTGGGGGACTAAAAATATCATGAAAACCAGCTTCCCCAAGCTTAGAACTTTCTATATTATTGTCAACAATGGTGTTCAAAGCGTTCATACTAATATTACTACCGAGCATGCAAAGAAGATTTCATAGGTTTTTTAATTTTCGCATCAAACAATCCATGTTTTAAATCAGGAAATAGAATAAGAAGCTCACTCTTGTACATTATGCCAACTAGTGTAAACAAGAAACAACAAGATGCAATTGCAGGATCTAAAGGAAATAGCTTTGAGCACACACACAACGGCGCCGGAAAAGTATTGTTACCTGGAACCGGAGTATGAGTGCCTTTTTACCTTTCCTCCCCGGCAACGGCGCCAGAAAATAGCTTGATGTCTACGGGAGCTTCTATTCTTGTAGACAGTGTTGGGCCTCCAAGAGTAGAGGTTTGTAGAACAGCAGCAAGTTTCCCTTAAGTGGATACCCAAGGTTTATCGAACTCAGGGAGGAAGAGGTCAAAGATATCCCTCTCATGCAACCACCGCAACCACAAAGCAAGAAGTCTCTTGTGTCCCCAACACACCTAATAGGTGCACTAGTTCGGCGAAGAGATAGTGAAATACGGGTGGTATGAATAAATATGAGCAGTAGTAACGGCGTGTAGTTGATGGTGGTAATATGGTAGCATGTAGTAACGCAGCGGTAGTAACGCGAGTAAAACGAGTAAACAAGCAGCGATAGCGATATTTAGGAACAAGGCCTAGGGATTACACTTTCACTAGTGGACACTCTCAACATTGATCACATAACAGAATAGATAAATGCATACTCTACACTTTTGTTGGATGATGAACACATTGCGTAGGATTACACGAACCCTCAATGCCGGAGTTAACAAGCTCCACAATAATGCTCATGTTTTAGTAACCTTTAGTGTAAGATAGATCAACGAGACTAAACCAAGTACTAGCATAGCACGCACACCGTAACCTTCATGCATATGTAGGAGGAATAGATCACATCAATACCATCATAATGATGATTAACTCCACAATCTACAAGAGATCATGATCATAGCCTACGACAAGAACCACACGGTGCACACACTAATCACCTTTACACACGTGCAGGAGGAATATAACTACTTTAATAACATCACTAGAGTAGCACATAGATGAATTGTGATACAAAACTCATATGAATCTCAATCATGTAAAGCAGCTCATGAGATCATTGTATTGAAGTACATGGAAGAGAGATGAACCACATAGCTACCGGTACAGCCCCGAGCCTCGATGGAGAACTACTCCCTCCTCATGGGAGCAGCAGCGGTGATGGAGATGGCGGTGGAGATGGCAGCGGTGTCGATGGAGAAGCCTTCGGGGGCACTTCCCCGCTCCGGCGGCGTGCCGGAACGGAGATCCTGTCCCCCGGATCTTGGCTTCGCGATGGCGGCGGCTCCGGCAGGTTTACGTGGGTTTCGTCAATTTGTATCGGGTTTTCTGATCCGGGGGCTTTATATAGGCGAAGAGGCGGCGCAGGAAGGTCGAAGGGGGGCCCACACCCTAGGGGGGCGCCCCCCCTTGGCCGCGCCGGGCTAGGGTTTGGTGGCCCTGTGCCCCCTCTCTGGCGGTTCTCGGGTGTTCTGGATGCTTAGGGGATTCTAAGATCTTTGGCGTTGATTTCGTCCGATTCCGAGAATATTTCGTTACTAGGATTTACGAAACCAAAAACAGCGAGAAAACGAGAACCGGCACTTCGGCATCTTGTTAATAGGTTAGTTCCAGAAAATGCACGAATATGACATAAAGTGTGCATATAACATGTAGATAACATCAATAATGTGGCATGGAACACAAGAAATTATCGATACGTTGGAGACGTATCAAACAACTATGAGGGATGTTGTATTAAGTGGGAGTTCATTAGTAATTAGATTAAAACATGAACTAATTATCATGAACATAGTCTGAATAGTATTTTGAATTAAATTTGTAGAATTGGCATCCGTTATCTACCATGCGCTAGTCTTGTAATTGAGATAGAAATACTATTAAATCTGACAAGAAACTTTATGGACTAGTACCGTATTGTGAAAAAATTAAGAAATGATTAAGTCCTATTGCAAACTTTTAGTAAACCTCACATTGCTAATTCAAAGAGAAAGGGTTTCAATTAGTACCTAAAATCATCTTGTCTCCGTGAAACTTGAAGTTCAAATCCGTTTGAAAAGTAAGGAGCTGAAAAGTTTGTTTTTAGAAATAAGCAAGGTATGAAATATATGTGATATCTAAGACCCTATTGCAAGATGATAGAATATAATCTAGTGAGACTACATAAACTCATAAGTTTTATGGGAATGTACAAAGGTTGAAGACGCCAGGCGTCCCAATCCTCCAACTAGTTGGGTACTATCGATATTCGCATATCCATGAAGTGATTGTCCTTAGTACGCACCGTTGCTAAGACTCGTCGTTTCGAAGCATCACGTGATGATCGGGTGTTATAGATTCTACGTGTGGATACAACGGGTGCAAGCCAAATTTGCACATGCGAATACTAAGGTTAAAACTTTACGAGCCTAGCATGTACAGACATGGTCTCGGAAAGACATCATGATTTGATGGATAAAAATTATGAGTGAAATTTTTCATCACATTAAAAGGTTACTAGTAGTGAAATCCGGAACATTTGTCATGTGATGATCAACTTCAAGGTAAGAACCTCAAGGTTATTGGTGTTTGACCAACAAACCTAGAAGTTATTGATATTGAAGTGTTTTCTAAGAATGAGGAAAGCTAAAAGAGAAACTATAAAAGATTTTGGTAGAAAGAAAGAAAAGACTAGAAAGTCTAGCTCAGGTGTATATAGATGATATACATGTTATGAATGTATTCCTTGTTTGGTCACACAATGAAATTCTTGGGTATTTATACCATATTGGTTGGTATGAGGTGTCATACAAAACAACGCAATACAAGAATACGATGGCCTAAATGACTGACAAGGAATATGGTAGGAATGCACGTCTGGAACAAAATAAAGTGTTATTGTGTTCGTCGTTGGCATTCTACCTAGCCTTTAAGATTTATAATAATGAACTTCATAATTGTTATTTTGTTCTGGTCAAATGAAAACAATGAGTTGTTCAAATTATGACAGTATTCCATGTACGATGGATAAGTTATTATAAATCTTTATGGTGAAGCACACATGCATAACATTGGCGCTAAAATGCCATAAGGCAAATGATGTGAATTCCACTTATTAGTGAAACCGCCATTTAGGTCATGTTAGAAAGGAACGCATGAAGGAACTCCATGCAAATGGATTTTTGGAGTCATTTTATTTTTGAATCGTTTGGCGCTTGCAAATCTCTTCTAAAGAGAATGACTGAAATACCGTTAATAAGCCAAGAGTTGAAACAGGCAACTAACTTAGTGGAAACAAACATGATGATGTATGTGGTTCATTGGGCATAGTTGTGTGCGGGAGATTCTTCTACTTCATGAAAACTTCCAACAATGAATTGAGTATATATATGTGTATATATTTATTCGATAAGGAAGAAGTTTGAAACATTTGAATGGATTCAAATAAATTTTAGCATGAAGTGGAAATCATCGTAATAGAAAAGTCAAATATCTATGATTGGATCATGGTGGAAATATTTGAATTACGAGTTTTAGAGAACATCTAAGAGAGTTATGAAATTGTTCTACAACTCACGTTTCTTGGAGTATCATAGTGATGATGGAGCATCCGAGAGACGTATCCAAACCTTGTCGGATTAATTATGAGATAAAATAAAATGATGCCATTATATTTTTGTGGATTATGCTTTAGAGACTACCGCTTTTACACTAAATAGAGCATCATCATAATCCGTTGAAATGACACCATACGAGTTATGGCATGGGTATAAACCCTAATAGTCCTTTCTTAAATTTTGGTATGCATAGCATAAGTAAATAAGTTTACAACCAAAATCGGATGAATGTCTTTGTAGGTTATCCCAGAGAATTGATTGGGAATTCTTTCCACTATGAAGTAAAAGACAAAAGTGTTTGTTAATGTTACTTGCTTATTTCCAAGAATTTTTTTTCTAACGAAGTATTTGAGTGGGAGGACAATGGAACTTGATAAGGTTCATGAATCCCATGTCTACAAACTGTTATAGTTATGGAGATCAAAGTACCTATTGAACTTTGTAGATACGGTTTACTTTGTGATCGAATAAATGATTTGTGGACAAAGGATTGATTTTGAACAACGATAAACAAACTACATACAAAGAAGTTATGATGGGCCCCGACTCCGTCAAAATGGCTAAGAGCCATGAAATCCAAGATAGTATCTAAAATACTTTTTGAAAGTAAATAGATCTATAAATAGACTTGGATATAATATCCTTGAAGAAGCTCGACTTGTCAAAATATTTTTTATGACAAAGTTCAAAGAGTTGACTGCGATAAGATTAAGATCTTTAGCAGCGATGCTTATAGTCTATGCGGATTGTTCTAGTAATCGCAACATATTTTTTTATAAGATATGTTAGTAGGATGGCAAAATACATTCCTTGATAGAAGTGTGTATTAATGGTGTATACAAGATACAGCTAAGAGTTTTGCTAATCCGTATAATACTAGAAATGTATACAAACTTCACCAGATGAAGTGAGTATCACGAAGTTGGAATCTTCACCGGATGAAAGAATCAAAGAGTTATGATTTCACCAGAAACGATGAAGAAGCTTTCATTTGCAAGAAATTAAGTGGGAGCGCTGAGACATATTTATTTATGTAGATGACATATCGTTGATTATAAATAATGTAATCATGTACTTGATATGAAGGTTTCGTTGAAAATCAACTTCAATGAAAGGATATGGACTGAAACATATTTAGCGTCAAGATCTATGAAGATATATTGAAACACATAATAAGTTTAAGTCAAAGTACATATAATGAATATTGAAGTAGTTCAATATAAAAGTATTAAGAAGGTGTTCTTTTTATGTGAAGGTTTAACAAGACTTGAGTGTATCTGACACTCAATGAGCAAAAACACATGAGTGATTTTAGATCACGAATAATATGTACACAATCAGATGTCATGTGCTCTAAAATAGTTAGGAGCATATATATACCAGAATGATTCATATGATGATCATTGGACAATAGTAAGAATATCCCTGAGTGCTTTAGAAGAACCAAGGATATTAGTTTTGTATGGGGAAATGACAAACAAATCACTGTAAGGTGTTGCACCGATATTAGTTTGGTCACATATAAAAATGAATTTCAAATCTCAGTTAGGCTAAGTGTTCATTAAAAGGTAGCACAATGCTAGATTTAGATAAGTTCTAAATATTGTGTAGTTTCGATAGTGTCAGAACTTTGAAGCTATATTGTGTGTGACAATATTAGTGACATATTTCAGACCGCGGAATTAAGGTTCCACCAGAAGACTGAACATATACGATTAATGCCGACTCATTTGGAAAAATGAGTGATGCGTGAAGACGCAAATAAATTGCAAAATACATACGTTTCTGAGCGTGTCAGATTCGTTGACTGAAACCTCTCCCGTGAGCAAAACATGATAAGCACCAAAAAGCCAAGGTGTTATATCTTTACAAATGTAAACTAGATTATTGACTCTAGTGCAAGTGGGAGACTGTTGGAGATATGCCCGAGAGGCAATAATAAAATAGTTATTGTTATATCTTAGTGTTCATGTTTACACTCCATGCTATAATTGTATTAACCGGAAACATTGATACATGTGTGTTGTGTAAACAACCTGAGTCCCTAGTAAACCTCTCATTTAACTAGCTTGTCGATTAATAGATGATCATGGTTTCCTGATCATGAACATAGGATGTTATTAATAACAAGATCATATCATTAGGTGAATGATGTGATGGACACACCCATAGTAAGCATAGCATGAGATCAAGTCATTAAGTTCAACTTGCTATAAGCTTTCGATAGATAGTAACTTAATCCTTTGACCATGAGATCATGTAAATCACTTATACCGGAAGGGTACTTTGATTACATCAAACGCCACTGCGTAAATGGGTGGTTATAAAGATGGGATTAAGTATACGGAAAGTATGAGTTGAGGCATATGGATCAAGAGTGGGATTTGTCCATCTCGATGACGGATAGATATACTCTGGGCCCTCTCGGTGGAATGATATCTAATTAGCTTGCAAGCATGTGACTGGTTCACAAGGGATATCATATCACGGTACGAGTAAAGAGTACTTATCGATAACGAGGTTGAACTAGGTATGGAGATACCGACGATCAAACTTCGGATAACTAAAATATCGCGAGATAAAGGGAATTGTTATTTTATGTGAATGGTTCTTTCGATCATGAAGTCATCGTTGAATACGTGGGAGCTATTATGGATCTCCAGGTCCCGCTATTAGTTATTGATCCGAGAGGAGTCTCGATCATGTCCGCGTAGTTCTCGAACTGTAGGGTGACACACTTAAGGTTTGATGTCGTTTTAAGTAGATATGGAATATGGAATGGAGTTCGAATGTTGTTTAGAGTCTCGGATAGGATCTAGGACATCACGAGGAGTTCCGTAATGGTCCGGAGAATAAGATTCATATATAGGAAGTCACATTCCAAGTTTGGGAGTGGTCCGGTGAATTTATGGAAGGTTGTTTCTAGAATCATCCGGAATAAATCACTATGGAAGGAGGAGTCCCGGAGGGACTCCACCAACCCTAGCCAACCGACCAAGTGGAAAGGTGGAGTCCATGGTGGAATCCACCTAGTTGGCCGGCCATGAAGCAAGGAAAGGGAGCAATCCCACTTGACCTAGGTTTCACCAATATGGAAGTTTTTGAGTTGGACTCTTATTCGGATTTTGGGCAAACCCTAGGGGGTTCCACCTATATAATGAGGGGGAGAGTGAGGGGGCTGGCTACAGACTTGGCCGCACCACCCAAGGGGCACCATGGCTGGCGCCCAAGAGCTCCCCCTCTCCCAAACCCCCCTCCTCCTAATTCTCTCGCGGTGCTTACGGCGAAGCGCTGTCGGAGATCTCCACCACCACCTTCACCACGCCGTCGTGCTGGCGGGATTCCGAGGAGGATCTACTACATCCGCTGCCCACTGGGACGGGGAGAAGGACGTCGTCATCAACACCGAACATGTGACCGAGTACGGAGGTTCTGCCCGACTGTGGCACCGTCAAGATCCTCTACACGCTTTTGAAAGCGGCAAGTGATCGACTACATCAACAACGAGATCTAATCTCGTAGGCTTTGGAATCTTCGAGGGTTAGTCTCATGATCTTCATCTCGTTGCTACCATCTACTAGATTAGATCTTGGCTTATTATTCGTTCTTGCGGTAGGAATTTTTTTTGTTTTCTATGCTACGAATCCCATCACCTAGATCTTGGGCACCTTGGGCTTGATCGGAGGCATGCGCCCGGCGGCGATCTCCACCCGCTGGAAGTTGCTAAAGTGAATGCCGAGCGCCTTGTGCTTGGCACGAAAGGTGTAGACGTTCACTGTCGCGTTGCCATTGGGGAAGGTCCTTCTGATGTCCTCGGCATGTGTGAGGAGGCAATTGAAGTCGGTGCCACCGGGTATCCTAGTGCACAAGGGGCACTTGTAGACACCTTTGGTGAAGTAGGACGTGTACTAGCCGATCTGCAGCCTCCGTAGCACCTGCCGAGCCTTGGTGTGCTCATTCTCCTCGTCGCTGCCGACGTCGTTGCCAGCACTTGATCCATATCAAACGGAAAATATGAGTGAATGAGTTGCAACGATGACGTAATGTGCATGATAACAAAGTTAGGAAAAACAGAGGCAGCCTCAGTTAGAGTGAACACGATTATATATCTATAGAAACAAGGTTAGCGATCCAAAGCTCATGCACAACAGATTTGTACACACCAATGGTTCCCTGAACACGCCTTGTACAAATTTGTGCCCAACGATTCATCATAGGCAAAGAAACAAATTCCAGATCTAAATTTGAACAAATTCTAGATTATTTGCAAAATTAAACGATTGACATCTTTTGATTCGTGCATAAATTAACTGATTGAGATCCCTTGATTACTTGCATAAATGAACCGAACGGCCGAACTCCAAATATTAAACTAAATCAAAAAGGGATCAAATCAAAATGGACTAAAATCGGCGCAAATATTAACCCAATACTCATCCTACCTACAAATCGGCACTAATAATTACTAGGGAACCAGCAAAAAAGGGTTGAAAAAGGAAAGGGGAACAACAAGGGAGCAAACCGTAGTTACCTCGTTCCAAGGGTCGTCCATGCATGTGTCATAGGGGTTCGACGACCAGATGTAAGGCACCTTCTCATAGGGGTCTCATTCCGGCGGGATCTGACCGCCACCGGTGGCAGCCTCCGATGAACCGGCAGCGGCGACGGCCGTACAGGGGACGGTGTCGAGGATGGAGACGCCGCGCTTGGAGCCTACGAACTCGCAGTCGACGGCATCGAGGACGATGGGATTCGCATTCTCCTTGTCCACCGCCGGCAGAGGAGAGGGAGAGGGTTTTTTGCTTTGGAGAAGATGATGGGACGTGAGAGGCGGCGTTGCGTGAGGGACTGAGAGTGACAGTGATAGTGCGAGGAGGCGAACAGGGAGAGGCATCTATATAGGCGAGGGGTCCTAAATGCGATCCGCGTCCTACGCGTCCACTATTGCACGTCTGCACGTCTTCGACTTCTGCACCGCAACACGCGTCCACGATTGCACGTCTTCAATTTCTGCACCGTGACCCGCGTCCTACGCGTCAACAATTGCACGTCTTCCACTTCTACACCGCAACACCCGTCCTCGAGTCTAACCCTGTGTCAACACCCGGATTTTTAATTCCAGATGCCTATTATGCCATACATCGCAATCCCAGGAATATTGTTTTTGCAAATAGTTGATATCACAGAACATTATTTATTACAAACCATAATCATCTTACAACCAGGGATCTCATGATCCAATCTTAAAACAACAGTTGATCTAAAGATAAAATACTAAACACATAGCGGAAGAAACTTAGTAGCGGTCCATCTGTTCCACAAGCAACACTTGACGTTGGGAGGTGATCCTAGTTATCATAGACGTCCTGCTATCCATCTTCTTGGTACTGGTGCTCCTCTTCATAGTCTGGCCATTTGAATAGCCAGGGACAAAGCCATGAGTACTTTAAAAATTACTCGCAAACTATCACTAATATAAGTACTGGTACCTCTAATCATGGTTCTAAGCTTCTAGGTTTATTTGCACAAAGCTAGTTTTATTTCATAAACACTTATTATTCAAAACCTCTTTCTTTTCCTAAAATTACTCAAGTGGGAACATTAGTGTCATTCCCACAACTTGGTGGTAGTCAAATCAAGTTCACCTTTCAAGTCACAAGTCATTTTGAAAACATCTAACAACGGAACAGTATGGCCATCCAACCATCCATGACCGCGAACGCGGCTATTCGAATAGTTTAACACTCTGCAGAGGTTGTACACTTCTGCCACAACTTTTGATTACATCCGTCAGGGATAGCCCTGAATAATCCTACTCAGTATGCGGATCATCAACCATTAACCTTTCACTTACATACCCTAGTATAGGCACCTCCCATGTGAGCTTGGCCTCCCAGCGATGGCATTCTGCCATCCTGGGAACTGCACAGAGCTTGGGTAGGACATTCACCTCTATTTCACATCATTTGACTTTTCACGAAGGCAACCTCGGCATAACCCCTATGATGCTTGTTCAGAGGGAACCCATACTAAAATACATAAATTTCCAGCTAAGCCCTACCCATTATCAGGTATTGTGGGGGTACTCTAAAGTTGGAATGATATCGCATCCGAACCCAACCATCAGTTTTTGTCAAATTCACCTTGTCATTCACAAGTCATATTCACCTTCAAAACTTTCAATAGAATGACTCATCATTCTAAGGTTTTCAAAGTCATTTGATTCACAAGTTCCCATCTAGAGTAGTCAATTTTAGTTTTAGCACTAGCAACTAGTCATGATGGGTGCTAACTAAGTTTCTGCTCTCTAGGCTAAGTTTGATGCTCTTGTAGTACTCTACATTTAGACCAAAGTTAACTATAAAAATAAGCCTTGATAAACAAAGTAAAAGATTGCAAGATAAAAACTTGGGCTTGGACAAATCCTTAAACACAAGAGTATGGCAAGGGTATCTTGCACTAGTATAGCTTGTATTAGTTGAGCTTGCTCATGGTAATATCTTGTATTGGTAATAGCTTGCCTTGGTTGGTATAATGATCAAAGTGTTCCTCCTCTTCTTCGTAGAAGACCTCCTCCTCGTAGCCTTCGGTACTAGCGTCTATAAACGGATACGAGGATACAATCACCAATCAATACTTAGGTAGACTATTTATCACACAAGATAATCTAGCATCATCACAATCATAACCCAACATAATACTAGGGATTTTTCTATTTAGTTTTGGGAAAAGTAATTTCCTCTCATTGAAAATTACTAAGATTTAATATCCTCAAATAATAGAATATGAGGCTATGTAACTAAAGTCACCACCTCTCATAAAATTACTTGGGAAAGTGCTTTAAATGAGATGCTACATCTCATAGAATTTAAATATGGTTTTTCACAATAAGCCCTTCCCAAAATAGTTTTCCCCAAAACATATTTTGTCTGAATGAGGCCACCATTTTCACACTCATGTATATTTATATTGCAAATAGTTTGAGGTAGTCCAAGATGGGTCTCATTGTCCAAAACACACATTTTCCATTTTTTAAATCTCATATTTGAATCCCTTAGTCTGTTTACTACTACAGGTGCCCTTGGTTTCTTGATACTACTCAGTTTTGCCCTCTCCCATAACAAATTCTCATAGACGCCCAACCTTGCCCTGATTGGTCTAGCTCTTGTCACGCGGATCGTGCCCACCGACCGTTGATCGTATGATCTAACGGGCAGGATAACACCTCTCTCTCTCTCTCTGATCGGGCCCACCACCCTCTCTCTCTCTCTGTCGGCGGCTAGCTTCCACCCTCTATGTATGCTAAATACTCAGTTTGCTACCGGATTCAGCAAGTTTGGTTTTCTGTATTATTTGTCACGCGCTAAAAATTATAAACTCTTTTAGGCATTACTTTTCACGCAAAAAACGATAAACCATCACCGATTTATTGTAGCCATTACTTTTCACGCAAAAAATGATAAACCATCACCGATTTGTTGTAGCCATTACTTTTCACACAAAAAATGATAAACCATCACCGATTTCTTGTAGCCATTACTTTTCACATGAAAAATGATAAACCATCACCGATTTGTTGTAGCCATTACTTTCCACGCAAAAATGATAAACTGTCACCGATTTGTTGTAGCCATTACTTTTCACGCAAAAAATGATAAACGAAACAATCTATCTATCTCTGTATTTGAAGTTTGGGAGGGTTCACCATCTACTTATGTTAACTTTTGAGGTTTTGACCTGAAAATCAACTGGGTATTATAAAGGGAAATAAGAGTTCAAAAAAATGTACCTATATTTGTATAGAAGATCATCTGTATGATTTTTAGGTCATTTAGAGAAGGTCAAAAAAACCTAACTTGTTACAAAAGCTGGTTTCAGTGAGACCAAACGGCATGCGCTTAAGCAAAGTGATTTTTTTCGAACATCTCCAAATGACCCCAAGTTTGGCATACATGATGCCATACCTGTAACAACAAGGAATATCGAAAAAAATTCCCAAAATTTGAAAATTCGGGTGAAAATGATGCCATACATGATGCTGTTGTTCGAGGTTTTGACATGAAAATCAACTGGGTATTATAAAGGGAAATAAAAAGTTTAAAAATGTAAAAATGAAACAATCTATCTATCTCTGTATAGAAGATCATCTGTATGAAATTTGAGGTCATTTAGAGAAGATAGAAAAAATCACCTTGTTACAAAAGCTGGTTTCAGTAAGACGAAACGGCATGCGCTTAAGCAAAGTGATTTTTTCGAACATCTCCAAATGACCCCAAATTTGCCATACATGATGCCATACGTGTAACAACAAGGAACTAAAAAGTGTCAAAAACTTTTGCCGAACCGTATAGCTCTATCAAAAAGAACCTCACCATGACGCTAGTAAAATTTTTAGTTACAAACTATCGTATTTTACCTAACCTTCAACAGGAAACTTGTTTCAAATTCATTTTGGCGTACAAGAAAAAAATCCCACCTTGATTAGAGCACCAAAGCCTCCAAATGATGCCGATGCCGATATCGGCATGGTCAGAACGGCTATGCTCGCTGCCACTGTTAGGTCACCGTCGGGATGCACCCTCAATCCCGTCCCCTCATTCGATCACTGACACACCATAGATACCGCCGAGGCCAATGCCGAACGTACATGTTGATGGAAATGTCGAACATGCACGCTGCTGTGGGTCCGCCCCGCTATGCTGGACGCCACAGACCACCGCGAGGTCTTTCCCTTCGCCACCACACTCCCCTAGCACCCATCTATACACGCCAAAAAGGAGAGACACTAGTTTTCTCTACATTGCTCGCGTTCGTGTCTGACACCGCCAGTCAAAGTGTTGAGGTAGTCTTCGATGTCCTCGACCATTTCTTATCTTCTTTGCATGGTTAAACGCGTCTAGTTCATATCTATCTAATGCGTCTGGTCTCGCCTCATGCAGTTCTTTGTGGACGTCGATCTCATCTCGCCACCCCGCAGGCCACCTCCTCCGTTCCATCGCTGTAGAGCTCCGTTTAAAAATCTAATCCTACCCCGTGTATTGCCCCTTGTATCAGCGTCATGGCCCCACTTGTCATTCGATATACCGAAGCCCAATCGTCCGTGTTGTGGTCAGGGATACGGTGATGTTTATGGTCAAACAAAGATGGATGGTCTGACGTGTCTTTGCCGGCTCTACGTGGCCCCACTAGTCAGCAGATAAGGGTTAAAGTTGTTGACCTGTCGGGCAACCGGCCGTTCCAGCAGTTGTGAGGGTTTCAGACAAGGGCTTGGGAAAAACTGAGGAAAAACTAAGCGGTTGGGGAAAACTTAGCACAACTAAGGACCCGAGGGCACGAAAATAGAAATCCCTATATGTTAGTACTGAACACAAGTGGATTTATTTTTATTTTGATTGTACTAATGCTGTTAATAAAGAATTGTGTGAAGTTTTTGTATGAAGGAAGTTTTCAAGTGTTGGGAGAGAAGAATGATGTGATGAGATGAAGAATGGACAAAATCTCGAGCTTGGGGATGCTCCTGCACCCAAGGCATATTCAAGAGGCATAAGCGTCAAAGCTTGGGGATGCCCAAGGCATCCCCTCTTCATCAACAAAGCAACAGGCCATCTCTCTATACGCTATATTTTTATTGCTTCATACGCTATATGTTGTTTTTGGAGCATCTCTATTTTTTTGTTTAGTTTAGTTTTGTTTGATGTAGCATATGTTGGATCCCGGCATATTTGTTTTGGAAAAAAGACCCACTCCTTTTTAATGCATAGAACGCTCTAGTTTTCGCTATTATTGTTCTGCGAGTGTTCTAGTTTTCTGGTACTGCGTTTAGCTCTTGTTCTTTCACTTGAATTTTTTCCAGAGCACGTTAGTATTTGTGTATGATTAGCTCTCTGGTCCATATTGTATTTCATCTCTGAGATTTATTTCAAATAAATTGATTGGTGTTGGATACGAGTAAAATATTTGATGACTATAGTGATGCAAATAGAAGCTTGTCTAGACTTTCGCATGTCATGTTGGATGTTATTCTTGTCATATGCTTAGTACTTATTGTTTTAGCATGACTTGTTTCAAATGGCTAAGAGTCCGGATGTGCATAACCGAACTGAAACCAAAAACCGAACAAAAAAAAACCAAACCGAAACCGATTTTTGGTTTTTACAGTTAGTGGTTATAGTTTAAGTTAATAAAACATGAAACCGAAAGTCACTCGGTTAATTCGGTTTTAAACCAAAAAACCGTGGTTAAACCGAAATAAACCGAACGACTAGCCTAGCAGAGAATCACAATTTTTAGACCAGCCAAACGTCCCGCGAAACGTTAATCTACAACCTAAAGTGAATAATCTGCACATTGGCTGCTATACCGTGATGGTTTGACTCCTGGTTGGTCTCCCTGTAGGTTGCTTGTTCGAGTCCTATGTACCATATGTCTCATCTTGGCCTTTTTTTTGTTTTTTTCTTTCCATCTTATGCAAAACCTATAGTATGGTCATACAAACTATAAATATATTTTAATTTGTCCGAAATTTCTTTCTTTCTTGATTCCCTCTTTTCCGAAATCTTTAATACGATCATACAAAATACAAAAATGAAATATATTACAATCAAAAGTTAGTTCTTATTTTAAAATTCGCGTCAATTTTGGTTAGTTTGGTTATTACTGAAACCGAACCGAAGTTTAATGGTTATTACCGAAATCGAACCGTATTTTTATACATAACCGTATTAACCAAAGTATTGAAATTGTATTTACCGCATAACCGAATTAACCGAACCGAATTAACCATAATAACCGAACGCGCAGCCGGAGCTAAGAGTGCATAATATGTTATTAAAAGAATCATGTGTTGTTTCTATCATAAAAGCATAATATTGTGGTATTATTGTATTGACTTGGCGCATGCTTATAACATGTTATGACTATAACCAGTCAACTAAAGCCTCTATGATCATTTAGTTTTTTACTTGTAATATCACTTTTTGCTTGACTGATAATGTTTTGTCGCTATGCATGATTGTGGCTATTATTGCTCTCTTAGTTGGTCGCTTCCAGTCTTTTACTAGCCTTCACCTCCACTGAGTATGACCTCTATTCGTGCATCCAACCACCAGAGACCAAAGTTGCCAATTGTGTCCACCATATCTACCTATATGTGGTATTTCACCGCCACTCCAGAGTAATTGCTTGTGTTCTACCTTTAAACCTTAAAAAATAATCACCTGTTTTGTGTAATTTATAGCTCATGGGAAGGTAGTCTAAAAACTATTGTGGAAAGTATTATGTCCTATGCATTTTTAGTTTTTATAAGTTGCTTGTTGTGTGATAATAATGATGTCATGGGGAACACCATCAATCCATTTGTTGAATATCATGTGAAATACTATGCATGCTTCATACGTCTCAAACGTATCTATAATTTCTTACGTTCCATGCTACTTTTATGATGATACTCACATGTTTTATACACATTATATGTCATTATTATGCATTTTCCGGCACTAACCTATTGACGAGATGCCGAAGAGCCGATTCTTTGTTTTACTGCTGTTTTTGGTTTCAGAAATCCTAGTAAGGAAATATTCTCGGAATTGGACGAAATCAACGCCCAGGGGCCTATTTTTACACGAAGCTTCGAGAAGACCGAAGGAGTCACGAAGTGGGGCCACGGGGCGCCACCACACTAGGGCGGCGCGGCCTAGAGGGGGCCCGCGCGGCCCTAGCGTGTGGGGCCCCCGTGACGCCTCCTGACCTGCCCTTCCGCCTACTTAAAGCCTTCGTCGCGAAACCCCCAGTACCGAGAGCCACGATACGGAAAACCTTCCAGAGACGCCGCTGCCGCCAATCCCATCTCGGGGGATTCAGGAGATCGCCTCCGGCACCCTGCCGGAGAGGGGAATCATCTCCCGGAGGTCTCTTCATCGCCATGATCGCCTCCGGATCGATGTGTGAGTAGTCCACCCCTGGACTATGGGTCGATAGCAGTAGCTAGATGGTTGTCTTCTCCTCATTGTGCTATCATGTTAGATCTTGTGAGCTGCCTATCATGATCAAGATCATCTATTTGTAATGCTACATGTTGTGTTTGTTGGGATCCGATGAATATTGAATACTATGTAAAGTTGATTATCAATCTATCATATATGTTGTTTATGTTCTTGCATGCTCTCCGTTGCTAGTAGAGGCTCTGGCCAAGTTGATACTCGTGACTCCAAGAGGGAGTATTTATGCTCGATAGTGGGTTCATGCCTACATTAAATGCGGGACGAGTGACGGAAAGTTCTAAGGTTGTGGATGTCTTGTTGCCACTAGGGATAAAACATCGATGCTTTGTCTAAGGATATTTGTGTTGATTACATTACGCACCATACTTAATGCAATTGTCTGTTGTTTGCAACTTAATGCTGGAGGGGTTCGGATGATAACTTCGAAGATGGACTTTTCAGGCATAGATGCGTCTTTGGATAGCGGTCTATGTACTTTGTCGTAATGCCACTGATTAAATCTCATAGTACTCATCATGATATATGTATGTGCATTGTTATGCCTTCTTTATTTGTCAATTGCCCAACTGTAATTTGTTCACCCAACATATGTTTATCTTATGGGAGAGACACCACTAGTGAGCTGTGGACCCCGGTCCAATTCTTTACATACTGAAATACAATCTACTGCAATTGTTCTTTATTGTTCTTCGCAAACAATCATCATCTTCCACACAATACGTTTAATCCTTTGTTTACAGCAAGCCGGTGAGATTGACAACCTCACTGTTACGTTGGGGCAAAGTACTTTGATTGTGTTGTGCGAGGTTCCACGTTGGCACCGGAATCCCGGTGTTGCGCCGCACTACACTCCGCCGCCATCAACCTTCAACGTGCTTCTTGGCTCCTACTGGTTCGATAAACCTTGGTTTCTTTCTGAGGGAAAACTTGCTACTGTACGCATCACACCTTCCTCTTGGGGTTCCCAACGGACGTGTGTCAACTGCACGCATCAAGCTCTTTTTCTGGCTCCGTTGCCGAGGAGATCAAGACACGCTGCAAGGGGAGTCTTCCACATCCAATCTCTTTACTTTGTTTTTGTCTTGCTTTGTTTTACTTTATTTACTGCTTTGTTTGCTCTTATATCAAAAACACAAAAAAAATAGTTGCTAGATTTACTTTATTCTTGTCTTGTTCTCCATATTAAAAACACAAAAAAATTAGTTACTTGCATTTACTTTATTTAGGTTGCTTTATTTACTATTACTAAAAATGAGTAATCCGGAAGTTGAAGTTCGTTCGTTTAAGCAACAAGGGGGAGAAAGTTTTAAAGATGCTTGGTATAGAATTAGTGATGCTCATCATTGGTGCACTAAGAAACACTCCACTATTATCCTACTTAGGAACTTTTATGTTGGTATCTCTAGCTGGAATAGGTATGTTCTTTATACTCTTGCGGGAGGTAATTTCCTAGGCACTCCTGCTTTAGAAGCTAGTTGCATCATTGAGAGTCTAGTTGGAATACCACTTCGTTAATGAAGCTAAAATTGAAATCTCTCTTGAAGATGTCATGAAAAAGTTGGAGGCCATAGAGAAAGATCTTCCAAGTATTGAGACTAAATTGGGAATATTACTTAATAGCACTGATAAACTTGATAAATCTCTAGGTGAAATTAATGAGAGAATTGCTGTTTTAGAAACTTGTGCTACTCATGATAATCGAACCCATAGGATTAGTGAACTTGAAGAAGCTATGGGAACCTTGAGTTCAACTTTTTCTTCTCTTAAGTTTAAGGAGAAAGCCTATGTGGGTAAGGAGCAAAAGTTCATGTATGTCTCTAAAGTGCCTAAGCCAAAAAGCTATTATAGGCCTAAAATTGACAAAGCCCTTAGCACCACTACGGATGGGGGAGCATCTAAGATACCTATTGATGTTGATGCTTCATCTCTTGATGTTACTTGATTCACACTTTACGCGCCTAGGTGAAGGCGTTAAAAAAGCGCTTATGGGAGACAACCCATTATTTTACTTCTGCACTTTTGTTTTATATTTGAGTCTTGGAAGTTGTTACTAATGTAGCAACCTCTCCTTATCTTTATTTTATTGCATTGTTGTGGCAAGTAAAGTCTTTTATAGTAAAGTCAATACTAGATTTGGATTGCTGCGCAGAAACAGATTTCTTGCTGTCACAAATTTGAGCAGTAGTCTCTGTAGGTAACTCATAAAAATCTGCCAATTTATGTGCGTGATCCTCAGATATGTACGCAACTTTCATTCAATTTGGGCATTTTCATCTGAGCAAGTCTGGTGCCTCTAAAAAATTCGTCTTTACGGACTCTTCTGTTTTGACAGATTCTGCCTTTTATTTTGCATTGCCTGTTTTGCTATGTTTGATGGATTTCTTTGTTCCATTAACTTTCAGTAGCTTTGTGCAATGCCCAGAAGTGTTAAGAATGATTATGTCACCTCTGAATACATGAATTATGCACTGACCCTCTAATAAGTTTGTTTCGAGTTTGGTGTGGAGGAAGTTTTCAAGGGTCAAGAGAGGATGATGATACAATATGATCAAGAAGAGTGAAAAGTCTAAGCTTGGGGATGCCCCCGTGGTTCATCCCTGCATATTTTAAGAATACTCAAGCATCTAAGCTTGGGGATGCCCAAGGCATCCCTTTTTCATCGACAACTTATCAGGTTCCTCTAGTGAAACTATATTTTTATTCCGTCACATCTTATGTGCTTTACTTGGAGCGTTTGTTTGTTTTTGTTTTTGTTTTCGTTTGAATAAAATCGGATCCTAGCATTCCTTGTTTGGGAGAGAGACGTGCTCCGCTGTTTCGTATGAACACATATGTTCTTAGCTTTATCTTTAATGTTCATTGCGAAATTTGAACTACTTCATTCATTGCTATATGGTTGGAAACGGAAAATTCCGCATGTGCTAATTGGTATAATGTCTTGAATAATTTGATACTTGGCAACTGTTGTGCTCATATAGATCATGTTTAAGCTCTTGCATCATGTACTTTGCACTCATTAATGAAGAACTACATAGAGCTTGTTAAAATTTGGTTTGCATGATTGATCTCTAGAGTCTAGATATTTTCTGGTTAAGGTGTTTGAACAACAATGAGACAATGTAAAGTCTTATAATACTTACAATATGTTCATATGTGAGCTTTGATGCACCTTTTATACTTGAGTTTGCTTCAAACAACCTTGCTAGCCTAGCCTTGTATTGAGAGGAATTCTTCTCGTGCATCCAAATCCTTGAGCCAATAACCATGCCATTTGTGTCCACCATACCTACGTACTACATGGTATTTCTCCGCCATTCCAAAGTAAATTACTTGAGTGCTACCTTTAAAATTTCTATTCCTTTGTCTTTGCAATATATAGCTCATGGGAAAAATAGCCTTAAAAACTATTGTGATGAAGAATATGTACTTATGTGTCTTATTTCTTAATAAGTTGCTTGTTGAGCGGTAACCATGTTTACGGGGACGCCATCAACTTTTACCTTTGTTGAATATCATGTGAGTTGCTATGCATGTTCGTCTTGTACTGAAGTAAGGGCGATTTTCATGATCAAATGGTTTGAGTATGCATATTGTTAGAGAAGAACATTGGGCCGCTAACTAAAGCAATGATCCATGGTGGAAGTTTCAGTTTGGACAATTAATCCTCAATCTCTTATGAGAATTTTAACTGTTGTTGAATGCTTATGCATTAAAGAGGAGTCCATTATTTGTTGTCTATGTTGTCCCGGTATGAATGTCTAAGTTGAGAATAATCAAAAGCGAGAAATCTAATGCGAACTTTCTCCTTAGACCTTTGTACAGGCGGCATAGAGGTACCCCTTTGTGACACTTGGTTGAAACATATGCTATGCTATGATAATCCATGTTAATCCAAGCTAATTAGGACAAGGTGCGAGCACTATTGGTATACTATGCATGAGGCTTGCAACTTATAGGATATCTTATACATAACACATATGCTTTATTACTACCGTTGAGAAAATTGTTTCTTGTTTTCAAAATGAAAAGCTCTAGCACAAATATAGTAATCCATGCTTCCCTCTGCAAAGGGTCATTCTTCTACTTTATTGTTGAGTCAGTTTACCCATTCTTTCTATCTTAGAAGCAAACACTTGTGTCAACTGTGTGCATTGATTCTTACATGTTTACCTATTGCACTTGTTATATTACTTTATGTTGACAATTATCCATGAGATAAATATGTTGAAGTTGAAAGCAACCGCTGAAACTTATATCTTCCTTTGTGTTGCTTCAATGCTTTTACTTTGAATCTATTGCTTTATGAGTAACTCTTATGCAAGTCTTATTGATGCTTGTCTTGAAAGTATTATTCATGAAAAGTCTTTGCTATATGATTCATTTGTTTACTCATTATCTTTATCATTGCTTCGAATCGCTGCATTCATCTCATATGCTTTACAATAGTATTGATCAAGATTATGATAGCATGTCACTTCAGAAATTATCTTTGTTATCGTTTACCTACTCGAGGGCGAGTAGGAACTAAGCTTGGGGTTGCTTGATACGTCTCAAACGTATCTATAATTTCTTATGTTCCATGCTACTTTTATGATGATACTCACATGTTTTATACACATTATATGTCATTATTATGCATTTTCCGGCACTAACCTATTGACGAGATGTCGAAGAGCCGATTCTTGTTTTTCGCTGTTTTTGGTTTCAGAAATCCTAGTAAGGAAATATTCTCGGAATTGGACGAAATCAACGCCCAGGGGCCTATTTTTACACGAAGCTTCCAGAACACCGAAGGAGTCACGAAGTGGGGCCACGGGGCGCCGCCACACTAGGGCGGCGCGACCTAGAGGGGGCCCGCGCGGCCCTAGCGTGTGGGGCCCCCGTGACGCCTCCTGACCTGCCCTTCCGCCTACTTAAAGCCTTCGTCGCGAAACCCCGATGCCGAGAGCCACGATACGGAAAACCTTCCGGAGACGCCGCCGCCGCCAATCTCATCTCGGGGGATTCGGGAGATCGCCTCCGGCACCCTGCCGGAGAGGGGAATCATCTCCCGGAGGTCTCTTCATCACCATGATCGCCTCCGGATCGATGTGTGAGTAGTCCACCCCTGGACTATGGGTCGATAGCGATAGCTAGATGGTTGTCTTCTCCTCATTGTGCTATCATGTTAGATCTTATGAGCTGCCTATCATGATCAAGATCATCTATTTGTAATGCTACATGTTGTGTTTGTTGGGATCCGATGAATATTGAATACTATGTCAAGTTGATTATCAATCTATCATATATGTTGTTTATGTTCTTGCATGCTCTCCGTTGCTAGTAGAGGCTCGGCCAAGTTGATACTTGTGACTCCAAGAGGGAGTATTTATGCTCGATAGTGGGTTCATGCCTCCATTAAATGCTGGGACGGTGACGGAAAGTTCTAAGGTTGTGGATGTCTTGTTGCCACTAGGGATAAAACATCGATGCTTTGTCTAAGGATATTTGTGTTGATTACATTACGCACCATACTTAATGCAATTGTCTATTGTTTGCAACTTAATACTGGAGGGGTTCGGATGATAACTCTGAAGGTCGACTTTTTAGGCATAGATGCATGCTTGGATAGCGGTCTATGTACTTTGTCGTAATGCCACGATTAAATCTCATAGTACTCATCATGATATATGTATGTGCGTTGTTATGCCTTCTTTATTTGTCAATTGCCCAAGCTGTAATTTGTTCACCCAACATCTGTTTATCTTATGGGAGAGACACCACTAGTGAGCTGTGGACCCCGGTCCAATTCTTTACATCTGAAATACAATCTACGCAATTGTTCTTTCTTGTTCTTCGCAAACAATCATCATCTTCCACACAATACGTTTAATCCTTTGTTTACAGCAAGCCGGTGAGATTGACAACCTCACTGTTACGTTGGGGCAAGGTACTTTGATTGTGTTGTGCAGGTTCCACGTTGGCACCGGAATCCCTGGTGTTGCGCCGCACTACACTCCGCCGCCATCAACTTTCAACGTGCTTCTTGGCTCCTCTCGGTTCGATAAACCTTGGTTTCTTTCTGAGGGAAAACTTGCTACTGTACGCATCACACCTTCCTCTTGGGGTTCCCAACGGACGTGTGTCAATTGCACGCATCAATGCTCATCTTGTTTGAAGTAAGGGAGATTTACCATGAGTTGCAAAGATTGGAGTATGCATATTGTTAGAGAGGAACATTGGGTCGCCAACTAAAGCCATGTTCACATGGTGGAAGTTTCAGCTGGGCAAAAGTCCAAATATCTGATGTCCTTGCTTTCCCGGTATGGATGTCCAAAAAGTTGAGATTCATCAAAATGGAGAAATCAAATGAGATTCATCTCTTAGGACCTTTGTACAGGAGGCAATGAGATACCCCTTTGTGACACTTGGTTAGAACATATGTATATGATGAAAATCCATGGAAGTCCAAGCTAATTAGGACAAGGTGTGAGCATTATTAGTATACTATGTATGAGGCAAGCAAACTTATAGGAAGTAATTATGCATAAGCCATACTATTTATCACTACCGTTGACATGAGTAGCACCTCTCAAAATAAATATTTTCAACACTCCTATTGCTTTCAAAATAGAAAATCTCTAGCACATGGGTAATCACTGCTTCCCTCTATTACTTTCATGTTGCATCTTCATGTTGAGTCTTCACCTTCTACCTTATGCACCGATTAAGAGAGCATAGTTGTCATTCTTAGTGCAATGTGCATAGTCCCAAAATTATTATTAATTGATTCATGATTGTGCTATTGCTTGCTCTTAAATTACTTGTATATAGTCACCTCTTAAACTTTGAAGGTGTCCTTGCATTTATGTTTTGCTATTCCATAAGGACATGTTGAGTACTACTTTATTATATTTACTCTATGATTATAAACACATTGTTGCTTTCAACTCACTATTATTCATGATCCTTTGTTTGAGTTACTCTTCATGTTATAACATAGTTGCTAAGTTCAATTGAATCATATCTTTCATGCCTATGTTAGAGTACTTAGATCCCAGCTCATAATGCTTTACATCCTTGATCAAGATTGTGTTGGCTTCATGGCACCTCAAAAATTATTTTGCTATCACTTACCTACTTGAGGACGAGCAAGAGTTAAGCTTGGGGATGCTGATACGTCTCAAACGTATCTATAAATTTTGATGCTCCATGCTTGTTTTACACCAATTCATATATGTTTTGTTTAAAATTTGTTGCAATTTTACATTATTTCCGGCACTAACCTATTAACAAGATGCCACAGTGTCAGTTCCCTGTCTTCTGCTGTTTTTGTATTTCAGAAAAGGTGTACAGGAAATATTCTCGGAATTTGACGAAACAAAAGCCGAAGTCAATATTTTACCGAAACGAAGAGGAAGTCTAGAGGGGGGACGAAGAGGCGCACCAGGGAGCCTAGACGAACCCCTAGGCGCGGCCTAGGCCTGGCGCGTGCCTAGGGTAGGTGTGGTGTTGGAGATATGCCCAAGAGGCAATAATAAATTGGTTATTATATATATTTATGTTTATGATAAATGTTTACATACCATGCTATAATTGTATTAACCGAAACATTGATACATGTGTGTTATGTGAACAACAAGGAGTCCCTAGTAAGCCTCTTGTATAACTAGCTTGTTGATTAATAGATGATCATTGTTTCATGATCATGAACATTGGATGTTATTGATAAACAAGGTTATGTCATTGATGAATGATAGAGTGGACACACCCAATTAAGCGTAGCATAAGATCACGTCATTAAGTTCATTTGCTATAAGCTTTCGATACATAGTTACCTAGTCCTTTCGACCATGAGATCATATAAATCACTTATGCCGGAAGAGTACTTTGATTACATAAAACGCCACTGCGTAAATGGGTGGTTATAAAGGTGGGATTAGGTATTCGGAAAGTATGAGTTGAGGCATATGGATCAACAGTGGGATTTGTCCATCCCGATGATGGATAGATATACTCTGGGCCCTCTCCGTGGAATGTCGTCTAATTAGCTTGCAAGCATATGAATGGTTCATAAGAGACCACATACCACGGTACGAGTAAAGAGTACTTGTCTAGGAGACGAGGTTGAACAATGTATAGAGATACCGATGATCAAACCTCGGACAAGTAAAATATCGCGTGACAAAGGGAATCGGTATCGTATGTATATGGTTCATTCGATCACTAAGTCATCGTTGAATATGTGGGAGCCATTATGGATCTCCAGATCCCACTATTGGTTATTGGTCGGAGAGAAGTCTCAACCATGTCCGCATAGTTCGCGAACCGTAGGGTGACACACTTAAGGTTTGATGTCGTTTAAGTAGATATGGAATATGGAATGGAGTTCAAAGTTTTGTTCGGAGTCTCGGATGGGATCCGGGACATCACGAGGAGTTCGGAATGGTCCGGAGAATAAGATTCATATATAGGAAGTCATTTTACAAGTTTGAAAATGATCTGGTGCATTTATGGAAGGTTCTAGAAGGTTCTAGAAAAGTCCGGAAGAAATCACTATGGAAGGCGGAGTCCCGGAGGGACTCCACTAGCATGGCCGGCCAACCCTAAGGGGAGGAGTCCCAGGTGGATGATGTCTACGGGAGCTTCTATTCTTGTAGACAGTGTTGGGCCTCCAAGAGCAGAGGTTTGTGGAACAGCAGCAAGTTTCCCTTAAGTGAATCACCCAAGGTTTATCGAACTCAGGGAGGAAGAGGTCAAAGATATCCCTCTCAAGCAACCACTGCAATCACGATACAAGAAGTCTCTTGTGTCCCCAACACACCTAATACACTTGTCGGATGTATAGGTGCACTAGTTCGGCGAAGAGATAGTGAAATACAAGTAATATGGATGGATATGAGTGGTAATAGTAATCTGAATGAAATATGGCAGCGAGTAAACATGTAACAAAACAAGTAAACAAACGGAGATTCGATGCTTGGAAGCAAGGCCTAGGGATCCTGCTTTCACTAGTGGACACTCTCAACAATGATCACATAATAGGACTACTCTACACCCTCTTGTTGGATGATGAACACCACTAATTGTGTAGGATTACACGAACCCTCAATGCCGGAGTTAACAAGCTCCACAATATTCAATGTTCATATTTAAATAACCTTAGAGTGTAAGATAGATCAACACAATTACACCAAGAACTAACATAGCATGCACACTGTCACCATCATACCATGAAGGAGGCATAGATCATATCAATACTATCATAGCAATAGTTAACTTCATAATCCACAGGAGATTACAATCATAGCCTACGCCAAGTACTAACACGGATGCACACACTGTCACCATTACACCGTGCAGGAGGAATAAAACTACTTTAATAACATCACTAGAGTAGCACATAGATGATATTCAACTAGATCACATAAAGAGAGAGATGAACCACATAGCTACGGCGGAGCCCTCAGCCCCGGGGGTGGATTACTCCCTCCTCATCATGGAGGCAGCGATGGCGGTGAAGATGGCGGTGGAGACGGCGGTGGAGATGGCTCCGGGGGCAATTCCCCGTCCGGCAGGGTGCCGGAACAGAGAGTTCTGTCCCCGAATTGGACTTTCGCGATGGCGGCGGCTCGGATGGTTTTCTCTGTTTCCGTCCTTCTGGTCGATGTTTTTAGGTCAGGGACGAATATATAGGCCGAGAGTCGGCGCAAGGAGGCGGCTGGGGTCCCCCACACCATAGGCTGGCGCGGCCAGGGGGCCACCCGCGCCGCCTTATGGTGTGGGCCCCCTGCTGCCCGCCTCCGACTCTCCTTCGGTGTTTCGGAAGCTTCCGAGAATTCTAAGACTTTCGGTGTTGATTTCGTCCGATTCCGAAAATATTTCCTTACTAGGATTTCTGAAACCAAAAACAGCGAGAAAACGAGCAAGCTGGCCTTTCGGCATCTCGTCAATAGGTTAGTTCCGGAAAACGCATAATAATGACATAAAGTGTGAACAAAACATGTCGGTATTGTCATAAAACAAGCATGGAACATCAGAAATTATAGATACGTCGGAGACGTATCAGCATCCCCAAGCTTAGTTCCTACTCGTCCTCGAGTAGGTAAACGATAAAAGATAATTTCTGAGGTGACATGCTACCAACATAATCTTAATCATACTATTGTAAAGCATATGAGATGAATGCAGCGATTCAAAACAATGTTAATTCAATGAGTAAACAATTGAATCATATAGCAAAGACTTTTCATGAATAGTACTTTCAAGGCAAGCATCAATAAGTCTTGCATAAGAGTTACTCATAAAGCAATAAATTCGAAGTAAAGACATTGAAGCAACACAATGGAAGATAAAGTTTCAGCAGTTGCTTTCAACTTGTAACATGTATATCTCATGGATAGTTGTCAATGCAAAGAAATATAACAAGTATAATATGCAAGTATGTAAGAATCAATGCACAGTTAATCACAAGTGTTTGCTTCTTGAGGTGGAGAGAGATAGGTGAACTGACTCAACATAAAATTAAAAAGAAGTAGTAGGGTGGCCCGCGCCAAGCGCGGGCAACATATTTGTTGTATTTAAACTGTGCTACATAATCTAGTAGTATGTTGTGAATATAGACCTTTGTGCATTTTGTATGACAATGCTACTAATCCCCCTTTGGTTGTTGCAACATAAAATAATTGGATAGGAAATAATGCTTGAAATGAAATTGGATCCTCTGTTTTCGTTTGGGTATTATTTACTTATATATTCCACGGGTGTTGAGGGGTGGCTCAGCCCAACCTCTTCTTTTTGGAAATACGATGGAGAATATAAACGTCTTGGTACAAAAATTAAGGTAGAAATTATGAACCTTGTAAGAAATGAAGTCTATGTATATTTTCTTTGAGATATGGAGATTTTTACATGTATACTTTCAGCTAGAAAGCAGGTAATGGTGGAAAACCTAACTTCACGATAAAAACACAAATGCGTGCCATGATCTTGTGGGGGGAGTTGTACATGTGGAATTTCTATAGAATTGTGTATTTTTGGTACCTTAATTGGATGGTGTATTAGGCCGACATCATTAAATCAAATATTTTTTCTTGGGGAATTAATATTGTGAATGTTTGGTCTCTCGGTTGGTCTCCACTATCCAAATAATTTAGCTTCATTAGCCATATGCATATATGACAATGCTCAAAGTATCTAATGGTAATCTTTTGCGCAACATCTCATCAGGAATCCTGAATTGTAATTATCGTATGCCCTTTCGAAAAAATATTGTAAAATAATGTATCGTTTGTAAAGAAATTAATATAAAAATATTTAAAAAAATCACATGTTTAAAATACTTGCCTCTGTGGTTGGTACTTGGTAGTTGTATAATCTTTTGTTGTTCGATTGATGTTAGGCGGTGAGTAACCATTCAAAACCTGATTCATAATTAGATTCTACAAAAAAAAGTCATATATGTACATTATAATTTGATGGTGAAGCTATACATTACTTAATTCATCCTTATCTACCTAGTACGATCAGTCATCATTAATTCTCGGGTAAGGCTATATGTAGGCTTTAAAGGCAAACCTATTGAGTAGGAAAAATAATTACTATGATTTAAGTAAAATTATGTTTTACATTGTAAATGTATGTATAATGAACATGGAATCAAAACCGAAGTCATGATCTTACTATGGAGTTATACATATATCATGATGTTTCGCCTTGATTTGCCAAGCCAATAGGTTATATTATCTTGTAAACATACCTATGTATATGCAGGCATCATAAATACTCATCCAAAATTTGGTGGGTACATAAGATAAATTATAAATGTTAAATTGATTGTAGCGACAACTTGTATCATGTTGATACATGATATTGTTGTAAGTGCATGAAAACCTTAGTTGAAAAAAAGACTATGCAATCGTAGAGGTCAGATAACACAATGTAAATGTGATACTATCTTTGTTCCCTATTATAAGAGGTTTCCAAATCCTCTTACAATTTGGAGAGAAAGAGTACATGTGTATACTTAGTTATTATTTGCGCAAAATCTCATCATGAGTTAGGAGCAGTTAATAATGTTCACTTTCATGCTAATAATTTGTTACCAGCTAACGCCCTCTTGAGAAATTATAGTCGATAATATATGGATTGAAAATAAATAAGGTAAATATATGCAATAAAAATGGCATATTTTAGTATATGGTGTTCTAGTACCGAGAAGTAGTATAACAGAAGATAACATAATTCATATTTGGGTTCCTCGAGAGCATAATATACATATCATGACATTATTTATCCTGAGCTACCTGGTTGGATCACTTATTTTTCCTTGCCATGGATATTTGTAAGCCCTATAGGTGACCCACCAACCCCCGTTCCAGAATCTTTTGGCAACATAAAAGGTCTAGCAATTATATTTTATATTATTTAACTAAAATAATCTTATAAATAGCAAATCTATGTATAATTAATCTACGGATCTAAGTTATCTTTTAATTATTAAATATACGAACTCATAGTTAGTACTCCTTGTGAGTACTTTTTTTGCTTATTAACTTCTTAGGGTGTTATACTACCTTTGATTAACATATAGTAGTAAAACATAATAAGCGAAGTGAACGTTTGATAGTATTTGCATTCAGAATATTATTTAACTTAAATTCAAGATGTTTGAACTGAAGAGAGAGAGAAAGCAAAGTACTACTTAACTACGCATCTGTGTTAATCATGGGATTGTATCGATCAAAGCAAGCATGTTCTTTACCTAATCAGTACTTCAGTAATTTTCCTTGTCTTCCAAAATTTAATTAGCCCGTGGAGGTTTTAGTTAAATTAGCCTTTGCATTGGCTAGGATGGTAGCTTACCATGTTGCTCAGCCTGTCAGCCATTTGTGGCGTCAGTGAGCATGTTGTAGAGTATGTCAACGTTGGTCATCCAGATCACTAAAGAAGGGATCTAATGAAATACATTATTAAGATGCTAGCATGTTTCTCTTTGAGACTGGTATGCCATCGAACACGGAGAGTAATTTCCCTATAAAGAGCCAATCCTACAAACTGCAAGTCATGGGATGTATTCTTAAGACAGTGAATACAAATAAATTACTCCCTAATAAATTAGCCTTCCAAAAACATCTTTTATACAGTATTAAGATATGGATCGAAGGAGTAGCACATAGCCCTTGCACTATTTTATATTAGGATAAAATATAACATGTGAACTCAACTATTTGTATTTGTATGTATGCACAATATCATTTAACTGAAAACCAAGATGTGTGAACTGAAGAGACACAAAAGCAACGTAACTTAATTGTGCATGTGTGTTAATCATGGATTGGATCGATCCATGCATGCATATTTTTTTTACCTAATCAGTAGTCAGTATTTCTGTTTGTCTTCCAAATTTGATTAGTACGTGCAAATTTAGCCAAACCTGTCTTTGATCAGGAGTCAGGACGATAGCACATGTGTCTCAGCCCTGTGGCATACGCTCCGGGACATGCCAGCATTGTTCATCCAAAGCTTCTGAAATTCAAAGTCTAATTTCTGTATACCCTTCGCGCCCTGTCGAGCGGTTTCTTTGGACATGCAACAGAGATGAAATGACACACTTCTAGATCGAATTATCATCATGTGAGAAAATCTAGTACGCGGTCTATTCAAAAGTCAGCATCAAAGATCTCATACATATCAGTGCGGCGGCGGAAATCTGGGAGACATAAGGGTCGTTGAAGCCATTCAAGTCGTGTGCGAACTGATGTCGTAAGAGCATACTACTATCTTAGATCTGAGTCTTTGATCTTGTGGGATGCACCTCGACCAATGGCCTATTCAAGGTCTGGGGAACATATAAGCTGCATTGAAGCCATTGAAGTAGGGTGCCTGAAAATCTGAGTTTTCTCCATGAAGCAAATCTTTGATCGTCTGGGCTGCATATGAGCCTATTCCATTCATGAAGCAAGCAGGTTGAAATATGAGCAGCTCATATACATGCACGTGGAGAAGATCGGCCGGCCAGAAATACACGTAGGCAGATACGGTGGTGGTGGCGTCTTTGATCTGCAGGGCAGCATCTTTCGTGTCGACTGGTGGTCTAGTTCATCCATGAAGCAAGCGAGAGATTGAATTATGAGAAGCTCATATGTATGTACTTGGAGGAAATCGGCCGGCCATACGGAGATACATACGTGAAGCAAGCAAGATTTAAATATGAGCAGCTCATATGCATGCACTCAACGGAGATCAGCTGTCCGGAAACGCATGGAGGCTGATATGGTGCAGGCGGCCGCGTGTCTGAGGATGTGTTAGGGTTAGGTCGTAGCTTTGGTTCTTCCGATAGAAAATAGTTTGTATCTCTTTCGTTATAATTATATTTTTAGATAGAAGGAGCAATATTGAAGGGGTATCAAATAACTTATGTATGGTACTCGGTGGGTAATTATTTCTAACTTCAATGTCTTAAGATTATTTCTAAAATCCATCGGCTGATATTAGGCTTAATAGTTAAACTGATGGCCAGATGTTTCTGATTTTTGTGGGATTTTCTAGCGATTTCTCTATTTTCTGGTGAGCCCGTAATTTACTTTTAATATATAATAGATGGTCCTTCAAAGAGGAAAGCATCGATTGCTATATTTGTGCTAGAACTTTTATTTTGAAAACATGAAACAATTTTGTCAACGGTAGTAATAAAGCATATGAGTTATGTAAATTATATCTTACAAGTTGCAAGTCTCATGCACAGTATACTAATAGTGCCCCCACCTTGTCCTAATTAGCTTGGACTACCGGATCATCGCAATACACATGTTTTAACCAAGTGTCACAATGGGGTACCTCCATGCCGCCTGTACAAAGGTCTAAGGAGAAAGCTCGTATTTTGGATTTCTCGCTTTTGATTATTCTCAACTTAGACATCCATACCGAGACAACATGGACAACAGATAATGGACTCCTCTTTAATGCATAAGCATGTGGCAACAATTATTATTCTCATATGAGATTGAGGATATATGTCCAAAAGCTGAAACTTCCACCATGGATCATGGCTTTAGTTAGCGGCCCAATGTTCGTCTCTAACAATATGTATGCTCCAACCATTAAGGTGGTAGATCTCTCTTACTTCAGACAAGACGGACATGCATAGCAACTCACATGATATTCAACAAAGAAATAGTTGATGGCGTCCCCGAGAAAACATGGTTATCGCACAACAAGCAACTTAATAAGAGATAAAGTGCATAAGTACATATTCAATACCACAATAGTTTTTAGGCTATTTGTCCCATGAGCTATATATTGCAAAGGTGAATGATGGAATTTTAAAGGTAGCACTCAAGCAATTTACTTTGGAAAGGCGGATAAATACCATGTAGTAGGTAGGTATGGTGGACACAAATGGCATAGTGGTTGGCTCAAGTATTTTGGATGCATGAGAAGTATTCCCTCTCGATACAAGGCTTAGGCTAGCAAGGTTATTTGAAACAAACACAAGGATGAACGGTACAGCAAAACTCACATAAAAGACATGTTACAAGTATTATAAGACTATACATTGTCTTCCCTGTTGTTCAAACACCTCACTAGAAAATATCTAGACTCTAGAGAAACCACTCATGCAAACCAAATTTTAACAAGCTCTATGTATTTCTTCACTAATAGGTGCAAAGTATATGATGCAAGAGCTTAAACATGAGCACAACAGTTTCCAAGTATCAAGTTATTCAAGACATCATACCAGTTACTACATGTAGCATTTTCCGTTTCCAACCATATAATAATTAACGAAGCAGTTTCATCCTTCGCCATGAAAATTAAAAGCTAAGAACACATGTGTTCCTACGAACCAGCGGAGCGTGTCTCTCTCCCACACAAGCATTTATTCAAAAAAAAAACAAAAACAAGAAACATACAGACGCTCCAAGTAAAGTACATAAGATGTGACCGAATAAAAATATAGTTTCAAGAGAAGAAACACGATAATTTGTCGATGAAGAAGGGGATGCCTTGGGCATCCCCAAGCTTAGACGCTTGAGTCTTCTTGAAATATGCAGGGGTGAACCACCGGGGCATCCCCAAGCTTAGAGCTTTCACTCTTCTTGATCATAGTATATCATCCTCCTCTCTTGACCCTTGAAAACTTCCTCCACACCAAACTCAAAACAAACTCATTAGAGGGTTAGTGCACAATAAAAATTAACATGTTCAGAGGTGACACAATCATTCTTAACACTTCTGAACATTGCATAAAGCTACTGGACATTAATGGATCAAAGAAATTCATCCAACATAGCAAAAGAGGCAATGCGAAATAAAAGGCAGAATCTGTCAAAAGCGAACAGTCCGTAAAGATGGATTTTATTAGGGCACCAGACTTGCTCAAATGAAAATTCCCAAATTGAATGAAAGTTGCGTATATATCTGAGGATCACTCACGTAAATTGGCTTAATTTTCTGAGTTACCTACAGAGAATTAGACCCAGATTCGTAACAGCAGAGAAATCTGTTTCTGCGCAGTAATCCAAATCTAGTATCAACCTTTCTATCAAAGACTTTACTTGGCACAACAATGCAATAAAATAAGATAAGGAGAGGTTGCTACAGTAGTAACAACTTCCAAGACTCAAATACAAAATAAAAGTACTGTAGCAAAATAAACACATGGGTTATCTCCCAAGAAGTTCTTTCTATAGCCATTAAGATGGGCTCAGCAGTTTTAATGATGCACTCGCAAGAAATAGTATTTGAAGCAAAAGAGAGCATCATGAGGCAAATTCGAAACACATTTAAGTCTAACATGCTTCCTATGCATAGGAATCTTGTAAATAAATGAATTCATGAAGAACAAAGTGACAAGCATAAGAGGATAAAACACGAGTAACTTCAAGATTCTCAACATAAAGAGGGAAACTTAATATTATTGAAATGCATATAACCATATTTCCCTCTCTCATAATAACTTTCAGTAGCATCATTGATGAAATCCACAATATACCCATCACTTAAAACATTCTTATCATGGTTCATATGCATAGAAGTATCATTAAATTTGGCATAAGAAGAGTTATTCTCATTAATAGTAATTGGAGTAAGATTATTATCAAGAATTTGAACATGGTAAACAAATTGCATATTAAGGGAATTGTTTTTAGTAATCCAATAATGACTATGACAAGTTTCATAAGGATAGTTAGAACCTATATCATAGCATTCTTTATAATAATCATCGAGAGATCGGGAGCACGGTGTCATCATAGGAAATAGAATAGTTATCTTTCACAGTCGGTTTATCTGTGTCCACACCATCATTGTTATTAGAAGGAAATGTATCAAGAACATAATGACCAGTAGCTAAAGGATTTTCAAACACCTCTTCCCCAAGCTTAGAGCTTTTTATATCATTATGGGAGGAAGCATGGATAGTACTGACACTATGGCAATTATTATCATCATTTTCAGAATTAGTTTCCCAGAGATTTGTAATATCAAAAGTAGTGTGCTCATTCAAATCATGATCACTAATGTATGTAAAGGGCATAGGAAGATCATCGTATTCAGATTCATTGTCACAATAATCATTAGGAGCAACATACTTACGGTTACCTAGTGTTATCTCATTCACGCGGGGATACGCCGTTACCTCTTTCTTTTTATTCTCCTTCTTCTTCTTCTTCTTCGTTCCCTTCTTCTTCTTCTTCTCTTCCTTCTCCTCGTCCCTTTTTTTAGGAGGAAGAGGCTTGAAGGGTGGCTTGTCCGCATAATCTGATTTACTTTCAGAAACAATAGAAGAAACTTGGGAGGATCCCTCCTTTTCATTAATTAGTTGAAAACACACAGCGGTCCTATCATATTTTGGCAAGGTGTCATCTTCTAAAATATTTTGTATGTAAGTATTTGTATGGCTATTATCAATGCAATAAGAAAAACACCCACGCAGGACATCATCAACATCAATATCACTCATATGTAACAATGAGATTTTTCTCGACAGTTCTTCACACCCCAAAAATAAAGTAAGTTCATCATGCTGATTAGGAGTAATTTCATCATCACAATACAAATTTGCAGCACTCATTGGGTTCAAATTATCATTGGAGGAGCATTGAAAATTAAAATGACCCACTTCATGGCAAACTTCACAAATAAAAGGATAGAGGGCACAAACTTTTTTACCAAGATCATCTAGAGCCCTAAACCACTTTCTAGTTTTTTCATTAGCATGATGGATACAATATTCATCTTTGATTTGATTAATTCCACAAGGTCTATGTATTCCACAAAAATTAACATGCTTATAGGAAATAACATTCATAGGAGTTTGAGCATGTTCATTACAATAATTAACAACAATTTCATTCTTCATACAAGCCTCTTTAAAAGGTTCATGATACTTATCAAAATTCTTTTTAGGCAATTCAAAATGAGAAGCAAAGGCTTTATAAAGATTTGCAGCAACTTGAGAGTCAAGACCATAAGTAGCACTCATATTTCGAAATTTATCGGTATCCATAAAAGTTTCAATGCATTCATAATCATAATTTATACCTGACTCTTTACCTTTGTCGTTCTCCCAATCTTCGGCGTTCTCCTTAATCCGATCAAGAAGGTCCCTTTTAAACTCTTCTTTGTTGCGCGTGAATGATCCAGAACAAGTAGCATCCAGCAAGGTCTTATCTTGAAAAGAAAGTCTTGCATAGAAATTATCATTAATGATATTACCTGGAAGCTCATGATTGGGGCATTTGAGCATTAAAGACTTCAATCTCTCCCATGCTTGGGCAATACTCTCTCCATCATGAGGCCAGAAATTATATATTCGGTTTCGGTCTTTGTGAATTTCACTTGGAGGATAGAATTTAGAATAAAATAGATGCACAATATCCTTCCAATCAAGAGAATGCTCATCCTTCAGCAGTTTATGCCAATGCGCCGCTTTACCAGACAACGACATAGAGAATAATTTCTTCTTCACTTCATCCATAGAGATACCTGCACACTTGAATAACCCGCATAATTCATGCAAAAACAGTAAATGATCTCCGGGATGCACGGTTCCATCCCCTTCATAGCGGTTATCCATAACACGTTCAATAATTTTCATAGGTATTTTATATGGAATACTTTCGGTAGGTGCATTTAAAATATCACAAGCATCATTAGAGTTATCGCATATGGGAGATAAAGTATTATCGAGCAAATTTTCTCCCCTAAAGATGGGAAGCTAAAAAGATCATGAAAACCAGCTTCCCCAAGCTTAGACTTCTCCATAGCATTAGCGGTAATTGCATTCATACTAATAACATCGCTACTAGCATGCAAATAAGGTTCCATTGGTTTTTTAATGTTCACACCAAACAATTCTAAATCAGGAAAAAGATTAAAAAGCTCACTAAATTTTTTGTTGTTTTCCATTATGCCTAACTAGTGAAAATAAAAACAAGAAACAAAAAGATGCAATTGCAGGATCTAAAGGAAATAGCTTCGAGCACAAACACAATGGCGCTAGAAAAGTACTTTACCTGAGACCGGAGTATGAGTGCCTTTTACCTTTCCTCCCCGGCAACGGCGCCAGAAAAGTGCTTGATGTCTACGGGAGCTTCTATTCTTGTAGACGAGTGTTGGGCCTCCAAGAGCGAGAGGTTTGTAGAACAGCAGCAAGTTTCCCTTAAGTGAATCACCCAAGGTTTATCGAACTCGGGGAGGAAGAGGTCAAAGATATCCCTCTCAAGCAACCCCGCAATCACGATACAAGAAGTCTCTTGTGTCCCCAACACACCTAATACACTTGTCGGATGTATAGGTGCACTAGTTCGGCGAAGAGATAGTGAAATACAAGTAATATGGATGGATATGAGTGGTAATAGTAATCTGAATGAAATATGGCAGCGAGTAAACATGTAACAAAACAAGTAAACAAACGGAGATTCGATGCTTGGAAGCAAGGCCTAGGGATCCTGCTTTCACTAGTGGACACTCTCAACAATGATCACATAATAGGACTACTCTACACCCTCTTGTTGGATGATGAACACCACTAATTGTGTAGGATTACACGAACCCTCAATGCCGGAGTTAACAAGCTCCACAATATTCAATGTTCATATTTAAATAACCTTAGAGTGTAAGATAGATCAACACAATTACACCAAGAACTAACATAGCATGCACACTGTCACCATCATACCATGAAGGAGGCATAGATCATATCAATACTATCATAGCAATAGTTAACTTCATAATCCACAAGAGATTACAATCATAGCCTACGCCAAGTACTAACACCCACACTGTCACCATTAATTACACCGTGAAGGAGGAATAAAACTACTTTAATAACATCACTAGAGTAGCACATAGATGATATTCAACTAGATCACATAAAGAGAGAGATGAACCACATAGCTACAGTGGAGCCCTCAGCCCCGGGGGTGGATTACTCCCTCCTCATCATGGAGGCAGCGATGGCGGTGAAGATGGCGGTGGAGACGGCGGTGGAGATGGCTCCGGGGCAATTCCCCGTCCGGCAGGGTGCCGGAACGAGAGAGTTCTGTCCCCCGAATTGGACTTTCGCGATGGCGGCGGCTCCGGATGGTTTTCTCTGTTTCCGTCCTTCCGGTCGATGTTTTTAGGTCGGGGACGAATATATAGGCCGAGAGTCGGCGCAAGGAGGCGGCCGGGGCCCCCACACCATAGGCCGGCGCGGCCGAGGGGCCACCCACGCCGCCTTATGGTGTGGGCCCCTTCTGCCCGCCTCCGACTCTCCTTCGGTGTTCGGAAGCTTCCGGGAATTCTAAGACTTTCGGTGTTGATTTCGTCCGATTCCGAAAATATTTCCTTACTAGGATTTCTGAAACCAAAAACAGCAGAAAACAGACAATCGGCCTTTCGGCATCTCGTCAATAGGTTAGTTCCGGAAAACGCATAATAATGACATAAAGTGTGAACAAAACATGTCGGTATTGTCATAAAACAAGCATGGAACATCAGAAATTATAGATACGTCGGAGACGTATCAGTGGACTCCACCTAAAGGTGGCCGGCCACCCCACCTCAAGGAAAGGTGGGAGTCCCACCTTGAGTAGGACTCCCATCTTGAGTAGGTTTCCCACCTTTGGGAGGTTTTGGTGTTGGGGTCTTATTCGAAGACTTGGACTACAACTCTTGGGGCTTCCACCTATATAATGAGGGGCATAGGGGGAGGGGCCGGCCACATCAAGCCATAGTTGGCCGCAGCCCCCAAGTGGCCGGTGCCCAACACACCCCCTCTCCCCAAACCCTAGCGCCCCTCCTCCACATACAACTCCCGCAGTGCATAGGCGAAGCCCTGCCGGAGTTCTCCGCCACCACCGCCACCACGTCGTCGTGCTGCCGGGATTCCGAGGAGGATCTACTACTTCCGCTGCCCGCTGGAACGGGGAGGAGGACGTCGTATGCATCAACACCGTACGTGTGACCGAGTACGGAGGTGCTGCCCGATTGTGGCACCGTCAAGATCTTCTACGCGCTTTTGAAAGCATCAAGTGATCATCTTCTTCAACAACGAGATCTAATCTCGTTGGCTTTGGAAATCTTCAAGGGTTAGTCTCGTGATCCCCTCGTTGCTACCGTCTTCTAGATTAGATCTTGGATTGTGTTTCGTTCTTGCGGTAGGAAATTTTTTGTTTTCTATGCTACGAATCCCATTAGTGGTATCAGAGCCGTGTCTATGCATAGATTGGTTGCACGAGTAGAATACAATTGTTTTGTGGGCGTTGATGCTTTGTTGTCTTTAGTTCGAGTACTTTGCATCTTGTATTGCATAAGTGGCTTTGCGGGTGTCTGTCTCTCCTACTATAGTAAAGATCCAATTTACTCTTTCTATTGACAACACTAGTATCACCGTTGTGGTTCATGTTCGTAGGCAGATTGGATCTTACTCGAAAACCCTAAACCACGTAAAATATGCAAACCAAATTAGAGACGTCTAACTTGTTTTTGCAGGGTTTGGTGATGTGATATGGCCATAATGTGATGATGAATAGGTATGAGATGATCATTATTGTATTGTGGCAACCGGCAGGAGCCTTATTGTTGTCTTTAAATTTCATGTTGAGTAGTATTTCAAATAAGTTGTAATAGTTGCTACATGGGAGTACAATCATGAAGACGGCGCCATTGACCTTGACGCTACGCCGACGATGATGGAGATCATGCCCGTTGATGATGGAGATCATGTCCGCGCTTTGGAGATGAAGATCGAAGGCGCAAAGATAAAGGGGCCATATCATATCACATATGAACTGCATGTGATGTTAATCCTTTTATGCATCTTATTTTGATTAGATCGCGACGGTAGCATTATAAGATGATCCCTGTAACTAAATATCAAGATAATAAAGTGTTCATCCTTAGTAGCACCGTTGCTAAGACTTGTCGTTTCGAAGCATCACGTGATGATCGGGTGTGATAGATTCTACATGTGCATACAACGGGTGCAAGCCAAATTTGCACACCCGGATACTAAGGTTGCCTTGACGAGCCTAGCATGTACAGACATGGTCTCGGAACACGGGATACCGAAAGGTAGAGCATGAGTCATATGATTGATATGATGAACACTTTGAGTGTTCGCCATTGAAGTTGCATCTTGTCTCATGATGATCGGACTTGGTGTGGTGGATTTGGTTCGTGTGATCCCTAAGACAATGCGAGGGATATTGTTTTGAGTGGGAGTTCACCTAGTTTTTAATTTTGTTGAATTAAAATTTGAACTCAATTTGTCATAAACTTAGTCTAAACTATTGCAAATATATGTTGTAGATCATGGCGTCCCCATCAATCAATTTTAACCAGTTCCTAGAGAAAGAAAAGCTTAAAAGCAATGGTAGCAACTTCACCGACTGGTTCCGTCATGTGAGGATCTTCCTCAATGGCGGAAATCTGCAATATTTGCTTGATGCACCGCTAGGTCCCCCACCACCCCCTGCAGTATCCGAGGAAGAAAAGAATGTTTACAAGACTCGGGTGATTCGGTACTCTCAAGTTCAGTGTGCCATCCTATGTAGCCTAGAAGCGGAGCTCCAAAAGCGTTTTGAGCACCACGCCCCTTATGAGCTGGTCAATGAGCTGAAAATGATATTTCAAACTCATGCGGCCGTGGAAAGCTATTAGGCTTCGAATCACTTATTTAGTTGTATGATGGCAGATGGCAGCTCCGTTAGTGAGCATGTGCTCGCTATGTCCGGGCACGCGAAGAAGCTCAGTGACTTGGGGATAATCACCCCTAACCAGCTGGGTATTCATCGTGTTCTCCAATCACTGCCACCAAGTTACAAGAACTTAGTGATGAACTACAACATGCAGAACATGAACAAGGAGTTACCTGAACTCTTCTCCATGCTAAAATTTGCTGAGATTGAGATACAGAAAGAGCACCAAGTGTTGATGGTCAACAAGACCACCAGTTTCAAGAAGCAAGGCAAACCTAAGAAGGGCAACGTCAAGAAGGGCGGCAAGAAAGCTGCCGCTCCTCCTGAGAAGCCTAAGGGTGGCCCTAAACCTGATACTGAGTGCTATTACTGCAATGGGAAGGGGCACTGGAAGCGTAATTGCCCCAAGTACTTGGCTGATCTGAAGAGCGGCCTTGTTAATAAGAAGAAAGGTATATCTGATATACATGTTATAGATGTCTATCTTACTGGTTCTCGTACTAGTGCCTGGGTATTTATACTGGTTCGGTTGCTCACATTTGTAACTCAAAACAGGAACTACGGAATAAACGAAGCCTTGCGAGGGACGAAGTGATGATGCACGTTGGAAATGGATCCAAGGTCGATGTGATCGATGTCGGCACACTCCCTCTACATCTACCTTCGGGATTTGTTTTAAACATCAATAATTGTTATTTGGTGCCTGCGTTGAGCATGAACATTATATCTGGATCTTGTTTAATGCAAGACGGTTATTCATTTAAGTCTGAGAATAATGGTTGTTCTATTTTTATGAATAATATTTTTTATGGTCATGCGCCTGAGACGAATGGTTTATTCCTGTTAAATCTCGATAGTAGTGATACACATGTTCATAACATTGATGCTAAGCGAATTAAATTGAACGACAATTCTATTTATATGTGGCACTGTCGTCTTGGTCATATTGGAGTGAAACGCATGAAGAAACTCCATTCCGATGGACTACTTGAGTCACTTGACTTTGAGTCACTTGATAGATGCGAAGCATGTCTAATGGGAAAAATGACTAAGACTCCATTCTCTGATATTATGGAGCGAGCTATAGACTTATTGGAAATCATACATACCGATGTGTGCGGACCAATGAGTATAGCCTCGCGCGGTGGTTATCGTTATGTTCTAACCTTCACAGATGATCTGAGTAGATATGGGTATATAAACATAAATCCGAAAATTTCCAGAAGTTTAAGGAATTCCAAAGTGAAGTAGAAAATCAACATAACAAGAAGATCAAGTTTCTACGTTCTGATCGCGGAGGCGAATATCTGAGTTATGAGTTTGGCATGCATTTAAAGAAATGCAGAATACTTTCACAGTTGACACCGCCAGGAACACCACAATGCAATGGTGTGTCCGAACATCGTAATCGAACTCTCTTAGATATGGTTCGTTCTATGATGTCTCTTACTGATTTTCCGTTATCATTTTGGGGTTACGCATTAGAGACAGCTGCATTCACTTTAAATAGGGCACCATCTAAATCCGTTACAACGACACCGTATGAATTGTGGTTTAATAAGAAACCTAAGCTGTCATTCCTAAAAGTTTGAGGTTGCGAAGCCTATGTAAAAAAGTTACAACCGGACAAGCTAGAACCCAAAGCGGAGAAATGCGTCTTCATAGGATACCCTAAGGAAACTATAGGGTATACTTTCTATCACGAGATCCGAAGGCAAAATCTTTGTTGCTAAGAACGGAACCTTTCTTGAGAAAGAGTTTCTCACTAAAGAAGTGACTGGAAGAAAAGTAGAACTCGACGAGGTTACTGAACCTTCTCTCGTTGATCAGAGTAGCGCAGTACCGAAAGATGTTCCTGTGCCGTCTGCACTGGTGACAGAGGAAGCTAATTATAATGATCATGAAACTTCGAGCGAAGTAGCTACTGAACCTCACAGATCGACAAGGGAACGTACCACTCCAGATTGGTATGATCCTTGTCTAAATGTCTTGATTGTGGACAACAATGATGAGGACCCTGCGACGTATGAAGAAGCGATGATGAGCCCAGATTCCAACAAATGGCAAGAAGCCATGAAATCCGAAATGGGATCCATGTATGATAACAAAGTGTGGACTTTGGTAGACTTACATGATAGCCGAAAGGCTATCGAGAATAAATGGATCTTCAAAAGAAAAACAGATGCTGATGGTAATGTTACTGTCTATAAAGCTCGACTTGTCGCAAAGGGTTTCCGACAAATTCAAGGTGTTGACTACGATGAGACTTTCTCACCTGTAGCGAAGCTAAAATCTGTGAGGATTTTGTTAGCAATAGCTGCATTTTTCGATTATGTGATTTGGCGAGATGGATGTCAAAACGGCGTTCCTTAATGGTGACATTGAGGAAGAGTTGTATATGGTACAACCCAAAGGTTTTGTCGATCCTAAAAATGCCGACAAGGTGTGCAAACTTCGGCGTTCAATTTATGGACTGAAGCAAGCATCCAGGAGTTGGAACCGACACTTTGATAAGGTGATCAAAGACTTCGGGTTTATACAGTGTCATGGAGAGGCCTGTATTTACAAGAAAGTGAGTGGGAGCTCTGTAGCATTCCTGATATTATATGTAGATGACATATTATTGATTGGGAATGATATAGAACTATTAAGCGATGTAAAAGGTTATTTGAATAAGTGTTTTTCAATGAAGGACCTCGGTGAAGCAGCGTACATTTTAGGCATCAAGATTTATAGAGATAGATCAAGATGCCTAATAGGGATTTCACGAGTACATACTCGGACAAGATTCTAAAGAAGTTTAGAATGGATGAAAGTAAGAAAGGGTTCTTACCGATGTTGCCAGGTAAGGTCTTGAGTAAGACTCAAGGTCCGGCTACGGAAGAAGAAAGAGAGAGGATGAATCAGATCCCCTATGCCTCACCAGTAGGCTCTATCATGTATGCCATGCTGTGTACTAGACCGGATATAGCACATGCTGTTAGTTTGACTAGAAGATATCAAAGTGATCCAGGAATGGAACACTGGACAGCGGTAAAGAATATCCTGAAGTACTTGAAAAGAACTAAGGATATGTTTCTTTGTTATGGCGGTGACCAAGAGCTCGTTGTAACAAGTTACACCGATGCAAGTTGGAACACCGATCCCGATGACTCTAAGTCTCGGTCCGGGTACGTGTTTATATTGAATGGTGCCTGCAGTAGCTGGTGCAGCTCGAAGCAGTGCACGGTGGCGAAGTCTTCAACAGAATCGGAATACATAGCGGCTTCAGAGGCTTCATCGGAAGCGGTATGGATGAAGAGGTTCATTGTTGATCTTGGCGTGGTTCCTAGTGTATTGGACCCACTAGTCATCTATTGTGACAACATGGGTGCCATCGCCAATGCACAAGAACCAAGGTCACACAAGGAGCTGAAGCATATGAAGCTGCGTTTTCATTCGATTCGCGAGTACATCAAAGATGGAGAAGTAAAGATTTTCAAAGTACATACTGATCTGAATGTGGCAGATCCGTTGACTAAAGCTCTCCCTAGGGCAAAGCATGACCAACACCAGAATGCCATGGGTGTTAGGTACCTTACAATGTAATCTAGATTATTGACTCTAGTGCAAGTGGGAGACTGTTGGAGATATGCCCAAGAGGCAATAATAAATTGGTTATTATATATCTTTATGTTTATGATAAATGTTTACATACCATGCTATAATTGTATTAACCGAAACATTGATACATGTGTGTTATGTCAACAACAAGGAGTCCCTAGTAAGCCTCTTGTATAACTAGCTTGTTGATTAATAGATGATCATTGTTTCATGATCATGAACATTGGATGTTATTGATAAACAAGGTTATGTCATTGATTAATGATATAATGGACACACCCAATTAAGCGTAGCATAAGATCACGTCATTAAGTTCATTTGCTATAAGCTTTCGATACATAGTTACCTAGTCCTTTCGACCATGAGATCATATAAATCACTTATGCCGGAAGAGTACTTTGATTACATCAAACGCCACTGCGTAAATGGGTGGTTATAAAGGTGGGATTAGGTATTCGGAAAGTATGAGTTGAGGCATATGGATCAACAGTGGGATTTGTCCATCCCGATGACGGATAGATTTACTCTGGGCCCTCTCGGTGGAATGTCGTCTAATTAGATTGCAAGCATATGAATGGTTCATAAGAGACTACATACCACGATACGAGTAAAGAGTACTTGTCAGGAGACGAGGTTGAACAAGGTATAGAGATACCGATGATCAAACCTCGGACAAGTAAAATATCGCGTGACAAAGGGAATCGGTATCGTATGTAAATGGTTCATTCGATCACTAATTCATCGTTGAATATGTGGGAGCCATTATGGATCTCCAGATCCCGCTATTGGTTATTGGTCGGAGAGAAGTCTCAACCATGTCTGCATAGTTCGCGAACCGTAGGGTGACACACTTAAGGTTTGATGTCGTTTAAGTAGATATGGAATATGGAATGGAGTTCGAAGTTTTGTTCGGAGTCTCGGATGGGATCCAGGACATCACGAGGAGTTCCGGAATGGTCCGGAGAATAAGATTCATATATAGGAAGTCATTTTACAAGTTTGAAAATGATCCGGTGCATTTATGGAAGGTTCTAGAAAAGTCCGGAAGAAATCACTATGGAAGGCGGAGTCCCGGAGGGACTCCACTAGCATGGCCGGCCAACCCTAAGGGGAGGAGTCCCAGGTGGACTCCACCTAAAGGTGGTCGGCCACCCCACCTCAAGGAAAGGTGGGAGTCCCACCTTGAGTAGGACTCCCATCTTGAGTAGGTTTCCCACCTTTGGGAGGTTTTGGTGTTGGGGTCTTATTCGAAGACTTGGACTACAACTCTTGGGGCTTCCACCTATATAATGAGGGGCATAGGGGAGGGCCCGACCACATCAAGCCATAGTTGGCCGCAGCCCCCAAGTGGCCGGCGCCCAACACACCCCCTCTCCCCAAACCCTAGCGCCCCTCCTCCACATACAACTCCCGCAGTGCATAGGCGAAGCCCTGCCGGAGTTCTCCACCACCACCGCCACCACGCCGTCGTGCTACCGGGATTCCGAGGAGGATCTACTACTTCCGCTGCCCGCTGGAACGGGGAGGAGGACGTCATCTTCATTAACAACGTACGTGTGACCGAGTACGGAGGTGCTGCCCGATTGTGGCACCGTCAAGATCTTCTACGCGCTTTTGAAAGTGGCAAGTGATCATCTTCTGCAACAACGAGATCTAATATCGTAGGCTTTGGAAATCTTCAAGGGTTAGTCTCGTGATCCCCTCGTTGCTACCGTCTTCTAGATTAGATCTTGGCTTGTGTTTCGTTCTTGCGGTAGGAATTTTTTTGTTTTCTATGCTACGAATCCCATCATGTGGGGCCACCAGGCGCCCCACCGACCTAATTCCTCCACCTTTATACATATTCTCGGGAAAACCCTTGATACCTGAGCCTCCATCAATGAAAAGTTCCGTCGTGTCCGCCATCGCCGAACCCATCTCGGGGGGTTCTGAAGCTCTTCCCGGCACCCTGCCGGAGGGGGAAACCATCACCGGAGGCATCTACATCGCCATCCCGCCTCCGAAGTGATGTGTGAGTAGTTCATCCCTGGACTATGGGTCCATTGCAGTAGCTAGATGGTTGTCTTCTCCACTTTGTGCTTCATGTATCGATCTTGTGAGCTGCCCTACATGATCAAGATCATCTTTATATAATCCTCTTATGTTTGGTTTGCTGGGATCAAATGAATATTGAATACTATGTTGAGATTGATTATATATTCATGTCACATGTTATTTGTGATCTTGCATGCTCTCCGTTGCTAGTAGAAACTTTGGCCAAGTGGACACTTGTAACTCCAAGAGGGGGTATTTATGCTCGATAGTAGGTTCATGCCTCTAGTTTTCTGGGACAGTGATTTTATAACTTCTAAGATTGTAGATGTGTTGTTGCTACTAGGGAGAAAACAACAATGTTTTATCCAAGGATAATTCTATTGTTTACTTTACACACATTGCTTAATGCGATAGTCTGTTGCTTGCAACTTTACACTGGAAGGGGTGCGGACGCTAACCTGAAGGTGGATTATTAGTCATAAACGCAGTTGGATTACGGTCTATGTATTATGTTGTAATGCCCAATACTAAATATCATAGTAATCATCATATCATGTATGGTCGGTATTTTGTCAATTGCCCAGCTGTAATTTGTTCACCCAACATGGTATTTCTTTATGGAGAGACACCTCTAGTGAACTGTGGACGCCGATCCTATTTCCTTTACTGATAAATTCAACTGCAGTCCTTTTCTGTTTACTTTCTGCAAACATCTCTTTCCATTCGATGCGTCTAATCCTTTGTGTTCAGCAAACCGGTGAGATTGACAACCTCACTTTAAGTTGGGGAAAAGTACTTTGATTGTGTTGTGTGCAGGTTCCACGTTGTTGCTGACGTCGGTAGTGCGCCCTGCCACTAGTCAGCCAGCAGCACCTTCAGAAGTCACGCATTTCTCCTACTGGTTGATTAAACCTTGATTTCGTACTCAGGGAAAACTTGTTGTTGTGCTCATCACACCTTCCTCTTGGGGTTCCCCAACAGTGTGTCCGCATACGACGAGCACACGCCATCAGAGCCCTAATTCTTATACTTAGCCTAGGTAAAGGATGGATGTGTGATACGTCTCAAACGTATCTATAATTTTTGATGCTCCATGCTTGTTTTACACCAATTCACATGTGTTTTTTTACACTTCGTTGCACTTTTACATGATTTCCGGCACCAACCTATTAACAAGATGCCACAATGCCAGTTCCATGTTTTCTGGTATTTTGTATTTCAGAAAAGTTGTACATTAAATATTCTCGGAATTGGACGAAACAAAAGCCGAAGTCAATATTTTACCGAAACGAAGACGAAGTCCGGAGGGGGGACGAAGTGCCGACATAGGGCGGCCACACCTGCCCTTGGCGTGGCATGCGCCAAAGCATGGTGTGGGCCCCCCAGGCGCCCAATCGACCTCAATCCTTCGCCTATTTATACATCTTCTCGGGAAAACCCTGGATACCTGAGCCTCCATCCACGAAAAGTTTCTCCGCGGACGCCATCATCGAACCCATCTCAGGGGGTTCTGAAGCTCTTCCCGGCACCCTGTCGGAGGGGGGAAATCATCACCGGAGGTATCTACATCACGATGCCCGCCTTTGAAGTGATGCGTGAGTAGTTCATCCCTGAACTATGGATCCATAGCAGTAGCTAGATGGTTGTCTTCTCCACTTTGTGCTTCATGTATCGATCTTGTGAGCTGCCCTATATGATCAAGATCATATTTTTGTAATCCTCCATGTTTGGTTTGCTGGGATCCGATGAATATTGTGTACTATGTTAAGATTGATTATATATTCATGTCATGTGCTATTTGTGATCTTGCATGATCTCTGTCGCTAGTACAAACTCTGGCCAAGTGGATATTTGTGACTCCAAGAGGGGGTATTTATGCTCGATAGTAGGTTTATGCCTCTAGTTTCCTGGGAGAGTGACTATATAACTTCTAAGGTTGTAGATGTGTTATTGCTACTAGGGATAACCCAACAATGTTTTATCCGAGGGTAACTCTATTGTTTACTTTACACACATTGCTTAATGGGATAGTCTGTTGCTTGCAACTTTATACTGGAAGGGATGCAGACGCTAACCTGAAGGTGGATTATTAGTCGTAGACGCAGTTGGATTACGGTCTATGTATTATGTTGTAATGCCCAATACCAAATTATCATAGTAATCATCTTGTCATGTATCGATCGATATTCTGTCAATTGCCCAGCTGTAATTTGTTTATCCAACATGCTATTTCTTTATGGAGAGCCACCTTTAGTGACCCATGGACCCCGGTCCTATTTCCTTTACTGATAAATTCAACTACAATCCGGTTCTGTTTACTTTCTGCAAATATCTCCTTCCATTCGATACGTCTAATCCTTTGTGTTCAGCAAACCGGTGAGATTGACAACCTCACTGTAAGTTGAGGCAAAGTATTTGGGTTGTGTTGTGTGCATGTTCCACGTTGTTGCTAACGCCGGTAGTGTGCTCTACCACTAGTCAGCCAACAACACCTTCAGAAGTCACACCTTTCTCCCACTGGTCGATTAAACCTTGGTTTCGTACCGAGGGAAAATTGATGCTGTGCTCTTCACACCTTCCTCTTGGAGTTCCCCAACAGCGTGTCTGTGTACTACGAGTGCACACCAGCAAGACTTTTTCTGGCGCCGTTGCCATTGCCGTTGCAGCGGAATAGCGAGTATTATGCAAAAAATAAAGATGAAATTGCAAAGCCGATACGACCAGCACGAAAACTTAAAAACCTACCTCAAAAAAAAAAAGAAAACTTAAAAACCAGCCATCGATGCTGGATATTGATGAGAACATGGTTTGTGGTAGACCAACTAAATTGAGAGTCACCCAACCGTGCATACCACCTGCAGCAACAAGTACTATGCGTCCTGGATGTAATGTTTAGAAAAATGCAAATACACCTGCAATTATTATGTACATGTGGCTTTAGGTGGTGAAATATATTTAACATAATCACACATAAATGATGCAGATGAGACGCAGAAAAATCCAGGAGGAATGAGACATGATCTGATAGCACAAACAAATTTTAGGAAAGCAGGTTCACTAAACCAAATAACTGGTAAGAAAATATTGGCATGTCATGATTATGCACTATAATATCTACCATGTGAGGTGTTCTTTTCAATGTACATGTCATCCTCAGTGGTTGAATGCCCCAGCACTTTATATTTGTTGTCTTCTCAGTCAGTCATCCACCTTACTATAATTTTGGGTAATCTGGATACTTTATATATCTATTATTTATGCACATTAAGATCTGTAGATTTAAATATGTTGTATAGCAAGGACTGGTATATGCGATCTGATAAAATAGTGTTTAGCTGGGCACTTCTCTGTTAACCAATATTTGACAGATTTGGGTCGGGTTTATAGTTGAACATTGGCTTATGCTTTATTTGCATTTTAGATGGTGAGAAGTTCGTGGTGTTCCATATCTTGTGCTTTTTGTCAAGATTCGGTGCAAATTCTAAATCAGGATAAAGGATATTGGATATGATACAGTTAGGAAGTCAAGATAGGATGCTGAAGTAAATATGTCCATTTGTTTGTATCTGATTTTTCTCCATATGGGGATTTTGAGAAAGATTGTTCTCATTTTTGGATTTGGTTTCAACCTTCATGAAGTAAAGAAGGTGTTCCCATATTAAATCAATTGGTACTTATCTTACTCCATTCAGACCCATTTTATGACCTTCTATTGTAACTTATCAGAGATCCATTGACAAGTTTTAGTTGTTAAAGGTAGTTGTATTTTTAGTTATCTTTATTACATTTTGTTTGCTTTCCTAATTCTGTTCTTGTTATCATTTCAAAGGCAGTTGTATTTTTAGTACATGATCCTCATTTTATGAATTACTGCACATCTATGTTTTTCTTGAGAAATTATGCATACATCTGCTGAGGTTTACTTCACAACTTATAGATCTATGTTATTGATACTGCTATGGGAAGTCTATCTGGTGGGGTTGCATTTACAACTTATAGTTTTATATGTGGCGTTTCAAAATTATTTAACAAAAATATTTGTGCCCCATCATATGAGCGTTCAGTAAAGCTTGACAACAAATGAGAATTGTGGAATGCAATTAAATATTCTGATGAAGCAGTAAAAAGGTGAAAAAAATGATGAATGTCCATTCATTATTTTTTTGAGATGTTTATCACTTTACCTTCATGTTTTAACCATTTAGTTTTGCAGGACAACAAGAAATCCACATTCAGTTGACAGATATACTTGCGGTTCTTCATCTGGTCTAGCTACACTTGTGTCATCGGGGCTATGCTCACTAATAATTGGGGAAGATGATGTAGGTTTGTATTCATAAATCTGTCAGCTATCTCTAGATATTACTTTTGTGTGGCACAGGTTTTGTTAGGATTCAATCTTCCGTCTGTGGCATTGTTGGTTACAAGGCAACATTCGGATGGACATATATGAATGGGTAACTAAGAAATGTTCCGTCTCACGGGATATTTACTAGTGTTCCTTTTAGGGGTCATAATTTATACGGATTAGGAACATAAAATACTTTTAAACATCACTTCAGTAAGCTTTACTAACTTATGTTATCCCTCCAAGCGATCCTAATTCAGTTAAAATGATGGCAATTGGATCTGCTGGTTCTATGCAGAATTTTAGCACACCCATTTTATCACGGTATTCAATTTAATGTTCAGAAAAATCCAATCACTCATTTAACACACAAGTTCCTAGCTACCCCAGTGTCCAGGCATGTGTTCTGCAGACTAGCTCAAGCTTCTGTGCCCTAATTCTGTTTTCTCTTTCTTCATAAATTTCAAGTTATGTAAGGTTATTCAAATGTTTATTTTCCTGAAATTTTGTCAGATGCTTTCTTCACCTCTTGCAGCCTCAGTGGAGGATGACACACTCAGTACTGAAGATGGATTTGGTGCTTTGCACAAGTACCATTTCAGGTTTGAGACCGAGCAATGTGAATTGTCAAGAATGATCTTGCTAACCTAGGTCATAGTGTGTCAAGTACGAGTGTGATGTTTAATTCAATACTACCAGTTAAGCAAGATTGTAAGAGCTTGGTTTTTGTGAATTAATAATATAACTTTTTCAAAAAGAAAAGATAAAGTATATTTTCATATGGTGAGGGTTTATTTGGTGTGAAATGCTCAACTACTTCACTTGGCATGTCTTCCAGGAAACTGTAGTATTATGTTTCCATTGAAAATATGTGTTGATTCCATTAACTCGAGAGGGTCATTATATGTTGCAGGAAAATGAATTGGATTTCATTTACTTAATGAAAGTCCCACGAATTGTCTAACATAGAGATGACTTACATGATGAAAAATCTCTTGTAAGATTATAAGATGGATAAAAATAAAAATGGCAGTGTATCGGATGAGGTTTTTTTTTAGATGTATCGGATGGATATTTGAAAACACAAATGACCTTGCTTGCGATGCCCAACAAAATAAGATTACCTTTTCTTAATATTTTGTTTTTCCGTAGCAACGCACGGATATTTTTACTAGTCATGTCAAAGATGGCAAATAATGAGGCAGTGGAGTTTAGCTTTAGGCCTTTAGCATCATGGAAAAGTAAGACATTAATCATCGCTGGATCTACTTATTAGTCCCCATGTCCACCAACATGCAGCAGTAATCCTTCCTCATATCCATCGGGAGTGCCACGAGAGATCGATACCGGCGGCGATCGTCGCATGCAAGAACGTTGTACGCTCTTAGCATCTCATCACGAGTCATCCCAGGTATCTCCTCCAGGGCAGATAAGATCACATGGTTAGGAGAACCTACGCAGTCTGTGACTGCTGGTGGCACTTTTGGATAACTCCAGTCTCCACCGCCCGCAGCAACCCGATGTCTTTGCGGCGGTGCCTTTCACTTGCTGGTGGCGTGTCGTTGCGAGTGCCCGGAGAAGTGTTGAAATAGTTCGAGACCTGGCTGGGAAGCAATTCCTCGGCGAAGTACTGTTGCTCACACATGGGGGCGGATCCGACCAGCGATTTTGTTCTTGTGTCAATCATGACCACCCATGTCGTCTCGCTTTCGCCGGAGCTGCGGATATACCAGTGGTCGGACACGAAGAAGCAGATGACTTCTGGGTCGTCGATGCTCACGACGGGCAGATCCATGGGGACGCGAGGGAGGCACTTGTAGGCGTCGAGGGCCCAGAGCTCGCCGGAGTCGACCACGCTGTCCTTCTCCCACCCCATGCCACCGTCCTGCGTTGACCCCAGGGTCCAGGTAGTGACGGTGAAGGCGTGGCAAGAAACCGCGCAGGAGGTGACGCCAGGGCCTCCGCAGCAGCAGCGTGGGGAGACCAGGACGAATTTCACGGCCGCGTCGCCATCGGTGGCCCACAGGTTTCTAGAGCTATCGGGGGAACCCTCTTCGGTGCGCTCGCGGCGGAGAGGATCCGGTGGGAGAGGCACGAACCTCAGCTCGTGGCTCTCGCCGCACATGTCGGAGAAGAGGATGCCCTGGTGGAGGTCGAGGTCGACCCAGTAAATGAACCGGCCGGCAACGGGGATTACCCTGTCGGTAACCCAACAGCCGAAAGAGACCTCGCCTTTGTTGCCGTCGTGGCGGACCGGAAGGCGCTCGACCTTCCACTGCAACTCGCTGGAGCGGAGTACGTGGAACTCGGCCTCCGCCTGCTCTGTCCCGCCATCAACATCGCACGCATTACTGGCCATCTTCAGGTTCGTCGCGACCACCAGCTCACCGTCGCCGAGGCGCAGGATCGTTCGTCGCGAACGGGGTGGCCGGTGGAGGTGCGAGCGTGCGCCACGGTCCTGGCGTCGGCGTTGATGGGGCTGGGGTCCGGCGTCGACCCCCAGCAAGGAGGCGGGTTGTCTGCGAAACATCACCCAGCGAGGGTAGTCGTCGTCGGCGGCGGCGGCGGCGGCCAACGCGTTGCATGATTTGGAGGTCTCCATGTGAAAGCAACCCGATCGATTGCTGGGATCGCGATTTTGACAGGCCTTATGTTTTGGAGGATCTTTGGGCAGATCTGTTGCTTAACAGATCACATCGTCTGCGCCTTCGTACTGTATATTGGGCTAGTAAGTTTAGGGAAAGTGGTATAGGAGCCCAAAGCCAACTCTGATGCAGAGATTGAGAAGATGACGTAAGAGCATGTCTAGCAGAAGCGGCAAACCACAAATCTCATATCGACTTATCTAGGACAGAAACGCAAATAGAACTGCATATTTTTTTAAAAAATGGCGGGCAAGATGAAATTGCGTTGCATTTGGACAGTTTATGCATACAGAGCTAAATTCGACTACATTACAGCAAAAACAACTCGAATTAGCTAAAGTCAAGCTAAAATCCGCCGACACGGCAACCTAGAACTAAATATCGGCTCCGGGGTGCTCACCGGAGCCCTGTGCCATGGCGGCGGCACGTCGGCGGCCTCGTCTCACTCGAAGTCGCTGCCGAGGTCAACTAAGACACTGCCCTGCTCCTCCGCGATGCGTCGCCACTCCTCTGCCTTGTCTGCGTCGCGCTGGCTCAAGCGAGACGAGGCCGACGATGGTGTCGAGGTTGCGCTCCTCGACGAAGTACCCGGGTGCGAGCCATGCGTTCACGCCGAGTTGCGGGAGGAGGCGCTCCAGCTCGGCGTCGTCGAGGTAGTCATCGGGCGCGAACTTCGGCTGCGGGACACGCGGCGGCTCGGCGTCTTCCTCCATCTTCACCACCGACGACATCGACGGGCGATGGCGGGAGCTCGACGACGAGGACACCGCGGTAGGGGAGGAGGCGCGGCGGCGATAGCGGTCGGACTCCCGCTTGTCGAAGGCGGGCGGCGCCACGACGCCGTAGTTGCGGTTAGGTCCCGCGGATGCGCGCCGCGTCAGAGCGGATCATTGTCCGCCTCCGTCTTCTCGCCGGTGGGAGGAGGGTGGAGCTTCCCCCGTGGCCAACCTGGCCGCCCCCGCGCCCGTTGGAGCCGTACCCTGCCACCATCGTCGCTCGCGGAAGGTGGGGTTGCTCGATCTACGCGCATCGGTGCCGATTGCTCGCCGGCGGGGGCACGAATTGTCGTCGGCGGGAGGCAGAGAGGCGGAGGAGCGGATGGGGTTAGGCCCCCACCCGTCTCGCCGACCGCTATATATGCAGGCTTTTAGGGAGTTTGGGGTGCGGCCTGTATCCGTTTTTCAGGCTAGACCACCGATGCGGGGTCTGGTCTGGCCCAAAAAACGACCGAAACCCCCATATCGGTCCGAAGTTGCATTTCCGGTCGATATGGGGGTTCTGCTAGAGATGCTCTAAGGATGGAGAAAATCGTCCCTCAAGTTTTTATAAAAAAATCATCGACATGCAAAATAAAAAAATCAATATCGTTAGATATATCATGAAATATATTTTATATGATATCTATATAAAAGATTGGGTAAACTTACTTGGCTTGACTTTTTTTATAAAAAGAAGTATTATTCATTAAAACAATGAAAGAAATTTTGTATATGTACTATTAGTTGGAAGTCGGTGGCCGTGCATCCCACCCTAGCATCACAAACTCTCTAATTCCAAGCATGTGCGCCACAATAAGAAATCACTATGTGTGTGGCCACCTAAAGCCTTCGACACCGCACGCCTGTATGCATACCACATACAGTCCTCGTGACACCACATCAAATCCCTTCACCCACGACGTCAGGGTCGACATGCCACTGCCACACCACAACAACTCGTGCAGTCTTGCTCCCTCAACCCCCACCAAGCCGCCACATAATTCGCTATAGCAGCACCCTCCCTCATTCGTCGTGCAGCCTGCTCCATATATGCTGCCCTACGTACAGGGAAGACGAACCCACATGGAAGTGACCTACTCCTATCCATTGGCTTGCTAGCTGCATTGAGCTAGGCCAAGCTCATGCAGGGCTCGGTACGAGCTGATTTTGTGGAGTGTTTGGGGCCTCACTGGGGGTTTCCCCCCTCTTGCAACTTGAACCATTGAAAGCTGTATGGGTGGAAACTTGATTGAGCCTGTTTTGTGCATATGGATTGGTTGCTAACAGTTCCACTTTCGCTATGTGGGAGAAACATAAGTCTCGTTGTTTGTTTACATGCACATTATGGGTGTGTTGTGTTTAACTAAAGTAGTTCAATCTCAATCCTCTTTGATCTATCTAATCATGCTTTAATTTGAGATGAGGTCTACATGAAAAAGATGCGGCTCGATGTTCAATTTTAGACATTTGGAACTCACGTGGCTCTATTGAATATTCAAATCCTAAATAGCTGGCAGGTATGAAAATCGAAGGAGAAGAGTGAGAGAATGGCTTTGTACTACTAGGATTCCGAGTGTCCGGAACCATCACCATCAAAAACTGGAACTCACTTTTTTTTTATTCCACTCCTGAAACAAGAAATGATTTCCCACAGTAGAGTGGGGCCCTTGCGGCTTGATTTCATTCCCATGATTGGTTCGTAGTTTTGTCGAGTGCTTAAAGCTCTATTTCTTGTTCACATTTAGAGCTTTCTGAGGACGTATCTCAAGTTCATCACACACGGTCAACCATTTGAAATTTTCTTTGAGGAGATCATTTCGCGCAACTATCGTGTTCTAACCTTTTGTTTTAAAATCCGTAGCTGAGTAGATCTATAACTTTATACGGTATATTGGGGGATTTAGATCTACTCATGTACGGATATCAAAATGAAAAATATTGAACACGAAAGTTGTGCGAAACAGAGATATGAAGGTACTCCTCGAAATAAATTTCAACAGCTAACTCTGCGCGACGAATTTGACAAAATTCGTCACAAATAGCTCAATATATGGCTACGGAATAGACATTGAAGAACTCGACGAAACTAGGAACCAGTCACGGGAATGGATTCGCAATTACGACACATGTCTTTTTCATGTAAAATTATCTCGATTCAAAGCACCTTTATGTTGATTGGAGGAGAATTAAGATAAACTAGAGCAAGTTACTTACAAAGGATACATGGCACATGAATGAAGGGTCCACTTTTTTTTTTCTTTGGCTCGTCAGCTCATGGGCGGCTGTAAACGGTGGAATTAGCATTCCGCCCGGACCAAATTTAAGGTATTTGTGGGCTGCATTAAAGTGTGTGATATGAATGGAAGGATTTTTCTTTGAACAACTAAACTATCGTTTTTCTTCACCATGAATAAAAAGTAGTTTCATGGCGAGGAACCAAACAGGCACTTCGTGGCTCACCCTTACCTAGGAGTCGCCTCAACGGGGGGACTTTGGCTCGTGTCCCCCACTCTAAGCAGCCATCCCCGGGGCAGCTGGGTGTTGAATAATTGTCGTAAAGAAATAATTTTGAAAGCACCAAGTTTACTTTCCACTGATGGCCTCGTACGTGCCACAAAAACTTTTAAATGCAATAAAAGTTTTTGTCCATGATTTTTTTCTTTTTTTTCAATCTTTCTTGTATTAGGAATATCATTTCTTTCATCTTGGGAGCATATGACGTTGTGTCCTTGATGTCTATTTGAGGGGTACCCCAATTTGAGTATGGAAAATGATTGCTCTCTCCCGGTCCCGGGTACCACGCATTGCAACCTCCTAGCGTGGAGCCGTTGGATGCAAAGAATCGTGCGGAGGCAGACACCTTTCACGTGCATGGGTCCCATACATCTTATCTCTCCTCAACCTTATCCTATGGATAGAAGAATCGCATGCAGCCATCCACACACGCCCCGCGCGACGCCATCCCCAACCGTCCTCTCGCCGTCGCCTCCTACTAGCAGGGACGGAGACAAGGGGGACGAGCAGGGGCTACCCCCCCCCCGCTATGCTTGTGATTTTCATTGAGAGATTAGCCATGATAGATGCTTATTTAAGCTAATTTAGCTAGGTTAGCCCCCCTTATTGAGATGTCACACTAGCTTTGCCCCCCTAAGATTGGATTCTGGCTCCGTCCCTGCCTACTAGCGCGCCGTCGCTTCGTAGCCGAGCGCCGCCATCGTCGACCCGCCAAGCCGGTGAGTTCTTCTTCCCCATGGCCGGCGGCCTCCCTTCTTCCCCCCCAAGACGACGCCTCCCCCTCTAACCTCCCCCTTGTTTCTTCCAAATGCGCCCCAACATCGGGCACCACGAGCCACGACCGCATCGGTGGAAGATCCCCGCGCCACCCACCCCGCTCTTCGGGCTCCCCTCCCCTGAGCTCGTCCGCCGCCCGCACACAGGCCTGCATCATCATGTTGCCGCTGACCTCCAGCTCCACCCGCCCATGATTCTCCCACCCGTCATATCCCTGCACGCAGCGTCTCTGGGACTTTGCTGCCTCAGGCCTTCGGCGTTGCTACCGGAGGAAGCTGGTTTTGCTAACTTAGGACTCCGACTTTGCTACAGACGGAGGATGGATTTTGCTACTGGTGGAGGCATGCTTCGCTACCTTAGGCGTCGGGCGATGCTACTAGGGGTTCCGGGCGTTGCTGCCTTTGGACAGATGGAGTTGCTGCAATCTTGGGTGGCGCTCCGATCGGCTGTAGCCTGTAGGTGATGTCTCCGATTTGCAATATATGCATAATTTTTCTGCTATAACTTTTCTGTGGTTTTGCTATATTTGCACAATATGTTTGCTATGGCGTCTCCGGCGAGGTAACTGGTGAGGTATCCGGCTAGTTCTCCGGCAATGTCTTAGACAAGATCGGTTTTGCTACAATAGGACAAACTTTTTTGCTACAAGGTCTCCGGCGACTCTCCGGTGGAGTCTCCGACGAGCTCAGTCCCTATATTTTATTTTATAGGTGAACCCTTTTTTACTACACTAAAGCAAAAGCGGGGTTTTTTTGGTCGCTGCAGCAAAAATAACACATGTCAGCACGGGGCCCAGGGGCTAGAAAATCAAATCCCCCGGGGGATGCCAGTATATATCCGGATGACTCGCACATCTTCGAGAATCGGAAAATCGGGCGCTGGGCATGCTACGGGGAGGATGATTAATCAATTAATCAGCACACTGGAATTTAGCTCGGGTGTCTCTAAGTCTCAGTCGACTGTGACTTAACTTATGTCTCAGTCAAATTACATTAGTGTGTTTCAATGTGGATCTAAATAAAGTGCAAACAACAATAAACACGAATCTTCAAGCAGAAACAAATCCAACGGTGAAGCACGTGAATGAGACATAAGCAAAGTCTCAGCTAGTACCATCGAAAAAAAACAATCATCAATGCATCTGCTTGTTAGTCCCCATGTCGACCAACATGCAACAGTAAACCTTCCTCATATCCATCGGAAGTGCCACGAGGGTTTGGTACCGGCGGCGATCGTGGCAAGCGATAACACTGTATGCTCTCATCATCTCATCTCGAGTCAATCCAGGTATCTCATGTAGGGCAGCCAAGATCTCGTGATCAGGAGAAGCTACGTCGTAGTCTATGGCCAGCGGCACTTCGATCACGCCTTCCGCCGCCGCCGGCACCCCGATGTCTTTGCGGTACCGCATTTCACTTGCTGGTGGCGTGTCGTTACGACTGCCCGGGGAAGTGTTGAAGTAGCTCGAGACCTGGCTGGGAAGGAATACTTCACCGCGGTAGTGTTGCTCATCGGAGATGATGGGTGCGGATCCGATAAGCGACTTGGTTCTCATATTGATCATGACCACCCACGTCTTGTCTCCGCAGATGCGGATATCCCTGTTCCGGCTGTATGGGGACGGCAGGAAGCAGACGACGACGTTAGTGTCGTCAATGTTCACGACGGGGTATTCCATGCGGAGGCGAGGGAGGCACCGATAGGCATCGAGGGCCCATATCTCGCTTGAGTCGACCACGCCGTCCTTCTCCCACCCCATATCACCGTCCAGTGTCGACCTCAGGGTCCAAGTGGTGATGGTGAAGGCCTGGCGAGAAGCCGCGCACGTGGTGACGCCAAGGTCTCCGCAGCAGCAGCGGGGGGAGACCTCGATGAACTTCACGGCCGCGCCGCCATCAGTGGCGCACAGGTTCCTGGTCAAGTCTTTGTCCCGCGGGTCACGCACAGGCTCCACTGGGAGAGGCACAAACCTTAGCTCGGTGCTGTCCTCGGACACGTCGGAGAAGATGATGCCCCTGCACAGGTCGACCCAGTAAAAAAACCGGTCGGCGACAGGGATTACCCTGTCAGTCTCCCACCGGCCGAAATAAATCTCGCCTTTGTTCGCGTCGTGCCGCCGGACCGGAAGACGCTTGGTCTTCCACTCCAAATCGCTGGACAGGAGTTGCTGGAACTCCGCTTCCGCCCGCTTTACCCCACCGCCATCTTCGCGCCCAGTAATGTTCATCTTCAGGTCCGTGGCCACCACAAACTCTCCATCCCCGCGGCGCAGGATGCCGGTTCTTCTCCGCTTCATCGTCCGGCCGTGGTTCCCCCTCTCATCTAAGTAACAAGGAGGGAGAAGAGACAACGACGGCAGCCGGTCGGTGCCGTCGCCAGATCTGTAGACGAAGTGATCCGTCGTGTGAGTGCGGTACTGCTGCTGCATATTCCTCACGGACATGCTAAGAAGGACGGAGTCCCCGTGGGCCGCGACAACGTGGTGATTGATCACCAGCCTGTCCGGCATGCCGTCGTCCAAATTCAGGGTCAGTTGCGACACCGCTGGGGGCTCGGCGAGACGGAAGGAGGCGCGCACGGGGAGGCCGTTGGAGGTGCGAGCCTGCGCCACCGTCTTGGCGTCGGTGCTGCTCGGGCAGGGGTTCGCCTGCGACTCACAGCGATGACGGTCGTTGTCTACGAACATCACCCAACTAGGGTAGTCGTCCTCGTCGGCGGCGGCGGCCAACGGTTTGCAGGATTGAGAAGTCTCCATGTGGAAGCAGCCCGTTCTCGATCGATTGTTCGGATAGCGATTTTGACCGGCCTTAATTTTGGTTCAGATCTGTCACGTACAGGTAACATCATCTGGGTGTACGGTTTACATATTGGGCACCGGTTTAGATAGGGTTTTAGGCAAAGTGGTGAAGGAACAAAAGCAAATTCTGACGCAGTGATTGAGAAGATGTCACCGATGGAGAAAATCGTCCCTGTTGCGCTAGGTTTAGCCATTGATTAGTTGTTCTTCTCGACTCTGTTTTTAAATTACATGTTGCTAGCGTTTGGTCGGTCCTCTTCTTCTCAATGTGTCTATGGCGCCTATATGCAGGTGAACCATTGAAATGTTTTTCTAAGGTCCGGCAATTGCTCGCTTTCGGTTATATTGCAGAGGGAAACTTACAGGGACTATCCGAACACAAAATTATGCGACGGAATAGACGGAATATAGAGTGAAAAGAAAACTAGAACTTGAACCTTACTAATGACTTGAAGTAAGAAATTAATTCCTCCGTTCAAATGAAAATGTTTTTTTTCTCTTTTTTAAAAAATTAACCCAAGTTAACCTTGACCAAACTTTTAGAAAAATCTATCAACAAATATGATGTTAAACTCCCAAAACATTTTATATTTAGAAACAGACGAGGTACTTTCAATGCTAGGCGCTAAAAGCTAATTATTTGGATCCGCCTAATGCTCTCAAATAAGAATGGATTATCCTGATTCTCATTTGACACTATGGGATAACACGGCTTTGCCGTGTTGGCAAAATACACGGCAAAGACCCTTCGAAACACGGCAAAGCCTTTGCCGTGTGGCGGAACATGGCAAAGCCTTTCCCCGTGGAGAAAAATGGCTCGGCAAAGATCCTTTGCCGTGTGCCTTTCCGCGGGGAACACGGCAAAGTCTTTGCCGTGTGCCTCACTTTCAAGAACACGGCAAAAATTAACTTCATGGTTTCTCCACCTAACTGACGGTGCCACGTTAGGTCATCTTTGCCGTGTGCCTTGGAGGACTCACACGGCACTGCCTTGCACCCTTTGCCGTGTGCCCTAGGGTTTTCAGGCACTGCCCTGCACCCTTTGCCGAGTGTTTTCCAACCAATACGGTAAAGGCTAGTTTCAAAATTTTAAAAAAAAATGTCTGGTCGCTAGAGACGAGCTCAAGCCCCGCCTTTGTCATTGACGACGCCAGGTACCCCCGCCGGCGACCCACGTCGTCGTTCTGGGACGCATCTCCACTGACGAGTGTGAGCACCTGGCAACGGCAGCGGCCGGCGGAGGGGCGATGGAGGAGCGAAGGAGGTCCGTGGCCGGCGTAGGCGCGACTGTGAGCATCCCCGTCGTTGGGTGCCTCCTTATCTGAGGCGCGGGGAGGGCAGCCACAGTCGACGGGTAGGGGCCAATGCGTCACGCGGGGAAGGGCCGGAGCACTGCGCGGGGAGGAGCTGGAATGCCTCGCAGGGGGGGCGACAGGCAGGCGCGGCTGACGGGGAGAGGGCGGAACGCCGCGCGGGGAGGAGCCGGAACGCCGAGCGGGGAGGGGCCGGAATGCCGCGCGGGGATGTGCCGGAACGCTGCACGAGGATGAGCCGGAGCGCCGCGGGGAGGACGGCGGCAGCCCAGCCGCCGGAGCGCTCGGGGAGGCTCACTGACGCGCTCGGGGACGGGGCCTCGCGGAAGCGCTCGAGCGGGTTGAGGAGGCGAGCGGTGATGTCTACGGGAGCTTCTATTCTTGTAGACAGTGTTGGGCCTCCAAGAGCAGAGGTTTGTAGAACAGCAGCAAGTTTCCCTTAAGTGGATACCCAAGGTTTATCGAACTCAGGGAGGAAGAGGTCAAAGATATCCCTCTCATGCAACCCCGCAACCACAAAGCAAGAAGTCTCTTGTGTCCCCAACACACCAAATAGGTGCACTAGTTCGGCGAAGAGATAGTGAAATACAGGTGGTATAAATAAGTATGAGCAGTAGCAACGGTGCCAGAAAAGTGCTTGGCGTGTAGTTGATGGTGGTGGTATTGCAGCAGTAGTAACGCAAAGAAACAAGTAAACAAGCAGTAGTAACGCAAGTAGTAGTAACGCAGCGAGTAGTAAACAAGCAGTAGTAACTCAGCAGTATTTAGGAACAAGGCCTAGGGAATAGACTTTCACTAGTGGACACTCTCAACATCGATCACATAACATAACAGATAAATGCATACTCTACACTTTTGTTGGATGATGAACACATTGCGTAGGATTACACGAACCCTCAATGCCGGAGTTAACAAGCTCCACAATAATGCTCATGTTTAAGTAACCTTTAGTGTAAGATAGATCAACGAGACTAAACCAAGTACTAGCATAGCATGCACACTGTCACCTTCATGCATATGTAGGAGGAATAGATCACATCAATATTATCATAGCAATAGTTAACTCCATAATCTACAAGAGATCATGATCATAGCACAAACCAAGTACTAACACGGTGCATGCACTGTCACCTTTGCACACATGCAGGGAGGAATAAACTACTTTAATAACACATTGCTAGAGTAGCACATAGATAGTAGTGATACAAACATGCTGCAATCATAAAGAGATATAAATAAGCACCTCACTATGCCATTCAATGAGTAAGTATTCTGTGAAATATGGCCTAAGAGACCCACACGGTGCACACACTGTCACCTTTACACACGTGGGACTAGGAGTCTCCGGAGATCACATAGGTAAAACTCACTTGACTAGCATAATGACATCTAGATTACAAGCATCATCATATGAATCTCAATCATGTAAGGCAGCTCATGAGATTATTGTATTGACACACATAGGAGAGAGATGAACCACATAGCTACCGGTACAGCCCCGAGCCTCGATGGAGAACTACTCCCTCCTCATGGGAGCAGCAGCGGTGATGAAGATGGCGGTGGAGATGGCAGCGGTGTCGATGGAGAAGCCTTCCGGGGGCACTTCCCCGCTCCGGCAGCCGTGCCGGAACGGAGATCCTGTCCCCGGATCTTGGCTTCGCGATGGCGGCGGCTCCGGCAGGTTTCGTGGGTTTCGTCAATTGGTATCGGGTTTTCTGATCCAGGGGCTCTTTATAGGCGGAGAGGCGGCGCCAGGGGGTCGAAGGGGGGTCCACACCCTAGGGGGCGCGCCCCCTTGGCCGCGCCGGGCTAGGGTTTGGTGGCCCCGTGCCTCTTCTCCGGCGGTTCTCGTGTGTTCGGATGCTTCCGGGTAAAATAGGAACCCGGGCGTTGATTTCGTCCGATTCCGAGAATATTTCGTTACTAGGATTTCTGAAACCAAAAACAGCAGAAAACGTGAACCGGCACTTCGGCATCTTGTTAATAGGTTAGTTCCGGAAAATGCACGAATATGACATAAAGTGTGCATAAAACATGTAGATAACATCAATAATGTGGCATGGAACACAAGAAATTATCGATACGTTGGAGACGTATCAGCATCCCCAAGCTTAGTTCTGCTCGTCCCGAGCAGGTAAAACGATAACAAAGATAATTTCTGGAGTGACATGCCATCATAACCTTGATCATACTATTTGTACAAGCATATGTAGTGAATGCAGCGATCAAAACAATGGATATGACATGAGTAAACAAGTGAATCATATAGCAAAGACTTTTCATGAATAGCACTTCAAGACAAGCATCAATAAGTCTTGCATAAGAGTTAACTCATAAAGCAATAATTCAAAGTAAAAGCATTGAAGCAACACAAAAGAAGATTAAGTTTCAGCGGTTGCTTTCAACTTGTAACATGTATATCTCATGGATAATTGTCAATGCAAAGCAATATAACAAATGCAATATGCAAATATGTAAGAATCAATGCACAGTTCACACAAGTGTTTGCTTCTTGAGGTGGAGAGAAATAGGTGAACTGACTCAACAATAAAAGTAAAAGAATGGTCCTCATAGAGGAAAAGCATCGATTGCTATATTTGTGCTAGAGCTTTGATTTTGAAAACATAAAGAGAGCATAAAAGTAAAGTTTTGAGAGGTGTTTGTTGTTGTCAACGAATGGTAGCGGGTACTCTAACCCCCTTGCCAGACAAACCTTCAAAGAGCGGCTCCCATTTTATTTTATTTTTGGATGGCACTCCTTCCAACCTTTCTTTCACAAACCATGGCTAACCAAATCCTCGGGTGCCTGCCAACAATCTCATACCATGAAGGAGTACCTTTTTATTTTAGTTTTATTATGATGACACTCCTCCCAACCTTTGCTTACACAAGCCATGGCTAACCGAATCCTTTGGGTGCCGTCCAACAATCACATACCATGGAGGAGTGTCTATTTTTGTTAATTAATTTGGGACTGGGAATCCCATTGCCAGCTCTTTTTGCAAAATTATTGGATAAGCGGATGAAGCCACTAGTCCATTGGTGAAAGTTGCCCAACAAGATTGAAAGATAAACACCACATACTTCCTCATGAGCTATAAAACATTGACACAAATAAGAGGTAATAAATTTTGAATTGTTTAAAGGTAGCACTCAAGCAATTTACTTTGGAATGGCGGAGAAATACCATGTAGTAGGTAGGTATGGTGGACACAAATGGCATAGTGTTGGCTCAAGTATTTGGATGCATGAGAAGTATTCCCTCTCGATACAAGGTTTAGGCTAGCAAGGTTGTTTGAGGCAAACACAAGGATGAACTAGTACAGCAAAACTCACATAAAAGACATATTACAAGTATTATAAGACTATACATCGTCTTCCTTGTTGTTCAAACACCTTACTAGAAATTATCTAGACCTTAGAGAGACCAATTATGCAAACCAAATTTTAGCATGCTCTATGTATTTCTTCACTAATGGGTGCAAAGTATATGATGCAAGAGCTTAAACATGAGCACAACAATTGCCAAGTATCACATTACCCAAGACATTTATAGCAATTACTACATGTATCATTTTCCAATTCCAACCATATAACAATTTAACGAAGAGGAAACTTCGCCATGAATATTATGAGCTAAGAACACATGTGTTCATACGAACCAGCGGAGCGTGTCTCTCTCCCACACAAGCATGATGTAATCCAATTTATTCAAACACAAACAAAAATAGAAGCACACAGACGCTCCAAGTAAAGTACATAAGATGTGGCCGAATAAAAATATAGTTTCAGGGGAGGAACCTGATAATGTTGTCGATGAAGAAGGGGATGCCTTGGGCATCCCCAAGCTTAGACGCTTGAGTCTTCTTGATATATGCAGGGATGAACCACCGGGTGCATCCCCAAGCTTAGAGCTTTCACTCTCCTTGATCATAGTATATCATCCTCCTCTCTTGACCCTTGAAAACTTCCTCCACACCAAACTCGAAACAACTCATTAGAGGGTTAGTGCACAATATAAATTGACATATTCAGAGGTGACACAATCATTCTTAACACTTCTGGACATTGCATAATGCTACTGGACATTAGTGGATCAAAGAAATTCATCCAACATAGCGAAAGAGGCAATGCGAAATAAAAGGCAGAATCTGTCAAAACAGAACAGTTCGTATTGACGAATTTTAAAATGGCACCAGACTTGCTCAAATGAAAATGCTCAAACTGAATGAAAGTTGCGTACATATCTGAGGATCATGCACGTAAATTGGCATAATTTTCTGAGCTTCCTGCAGGGCAGTGGGCTCAGATTCGTGACAGCAAAGAAATCTGGAACTGCGCAGTAATCCAAATCTAGTACTTATTTTACTATCAAAGACTTTACTTGGCACAACAAAACACAAAACTAAGATAAGGAGAGGTTGCTACAGTAGTAAACAACTTCCAAGACACAAATATAAAACAAAGTACTGTAGCAAAATAACACATGGGTTATCTCCCAAGAAGTTCTTTCTTTTTAGCCATTAAGATGGGCTCAGCAGTTTTAATGATGCACTCGCAAAAGATAGTATGTGAAGCAAAAGAGAGCATCAAGAGGCAAATTCAAAAACATATTTAAGTCTAACATGCTTCCTATGCATAGGAATCTTGTAAATAAACAAGTTCATGAAGAGCAAAGTAACAAGCATAGGAAGATAAAACAAGTATAGCTTCAAAAATTTCAGCACATAGAGAGGCATTTTAGTAACATGAAAATTTCTACAACCATATTTTCCTCTCTCATAATAACTTTCAGTAGCAACATGAGCAAACTCAACAATATAACTATCACATAAAGCATTCTTATCATGAGTTTCATGCATAAAATTATTACTCTCCACATAAGCATAATCAATTTTATTAGTTGTAGTGGGAGCAAATTCAACAAAGTAGCTATCATTATTATTCTCATCAAGTGTAGGAGGCATAGTATAATCACAACAAAATTTACTCTCCATAGTAGGTGGCACAAAAAGACCACTATCATTATCATCATCGAAATAGGAGGCAAAGTATCATCAAAGAAAATTTTCTCCTCAATGCTTGGGGGACTAAAAATATCATGCAAACCAGCTTCCCCAAGCTTAGAACTTTCTATATCATTATCAACAATGGTGTTCAAAGCGTTCATACTAATATTACTACCAGCATGCAAAGAAGATTTCATAGGTTTTTTAATTTTCGCATCAAACAATCCATGTTTTAAATCAGGAAATAGAATAAGAAGCTCACTCTTGTACATTATGCCAAACTAGTGTAAACAAGAAACAAAAAGATGCAATTGCAGGATTTAAAGGAAATAGCTTTGAGCACACACACGACGGCGCCGTAAAAATACTTTACCCGGGACCGTAGTATGAGAGCCTTTTACCTTTCCTCCCCGCAACGGCGCTGTAAAAGTGCTTGATGTCTACGGGAGCTTCTATTCTTGTAGACGAGTGTTGGGCCTCCAAGAGCAGAGGTTTGTAGAACAGCAGCAAGTTTCCCTTAAGTGGATACCCAAGGTTTATCGAACTCGGGGAGGAAGAGGTCAAAGATATCCCTCTCATGCAACCCCGCAACCACAAAGCAAGAAGTCTCTTGTGTCCCCAACACACCAAATAGGTGCACTAGTTCGGCGAAGAGATAGTGAAATACGGGTGGTATAAATAAGTATGAGCGAGTAGCAACGGTGCCGGAAAAGTGCTTGGCGTGTAGTTGATGGTGGTGGTATTGCAGCAGTAGTAACGCAGTAAAACAAGAAACAAGCAGTAGTAACGCAAGAGTAGTAACGCAGCAGATAGTAAACAAGCGAGTAGTAACTCAGCAGTATTTAGGAACAAGGCCTAGGGAATAGACTTTCACTAGTGGACACTCTCAACATCGATCACATAACGTAACAGTATAAATGCATACTCTACACTTTTGTTGGATGATGAACACATTGCGTAGGATTACACGAACCCTCAATGCCGGAGTTAACAAGCTCCACAATAATGCTCATGTTTAAGTAACCTTTAGTGTAAGATAGATCAACGACTAAACC